>NC_052317.1:39177603-39395103 GCF_016432855.1 Salvelinus namaycush
TATTTTTATTCTTGGGGGGGACTGTGGGAGGGGTCTCGAATGGTTGAGGGACAGCTATTGGGGAACTGTGGGGGGATCTAGGAGGGTTCGGGTTCACGTTTTTTGTCCTGGTGGTAGATTTGTCAACGTGCCCTTGAGCAGGGCATTGACCCTGCATGCTTCTGTGTGTCGCGCTGAATGGGAATCTGTTGGATGACTGGTCTGATGTAGTTGTTGAGGGGCTTCACTGGAAGTATATTGTATGTTTCGGATATTCAATAAACATTTTTTTTTAAGTTTGCTGATGACACAACAGTGGTAGGCCTGATCACCGACAATGATGAGACAGCCTACAGGGAGGAGGTCAGAGACCTGACTGTGTGGTGCAAGGACAACAACCTCTCCCTCAACGTGATCAAGACAAAGGAGATGATTGTGGACTACAGGAAAATGAGGACCGAGCACGCCCCCATTCTCATCGACGGGGCTGTAGCGGAGCAGGTTGAGAGCTTCAAGTTCCTTGATGTCCACATCCCCAACAACATGGTCCAAGCACATCAAGACAGTCGTGAAGAGGGCACTACAAAACCTATTCCCCCCCAGGAGACTGAAAAGATTTGGCATGGGTCCTCAGATCCTCAAAAGGTTTTACAGCTGCACCATCGAGAGCATCCTGACGGGTTGCATCACTGCCTGGTATGACAACTGCTCGGCCTCTGACCGCAAGGCACTACAGAGGGTAGTGCGTACGGCCCAGTACATCACCGGGGCCAAACTTCCTGCCATCCAGGAACTCTATACCAGTCGGTATCAGAGGAAGTCCCAAAAATGGTCAAAGACTCCAGCCACCCCAGTCATAGACTGTTCTCTCTGCTACCGGAGCGCCAAGTCTGGGTCCAATAGGCTTCTAAAAAGCTTCTACCCCCAAGCCATAAGATTCCTGAACAGTTAATCAAATGGCTACCCAGACTATTTGCACCCCCCCACGCTGCTGCTACTCTCTGTTATTATCTATGCATACCCACTTTAATAACCCTACCTGCATGTACATAATTATCTCAAATACCTTGACACCGATGCCCCAGCACATTGACTCTGTACCGGTACCCCCTGTATATAGCCTCCACATTGACTCTGTACCGGTACCCCCTGTATATAGCCACGCTATTGTTATTTACTGCTACTCTTTAATTATTTGTTCTTCTTATCTCTTACTTTTTTTTGGGGGGGGGGGGTTATTTCTTAAAACTGCATTGTTGGTTAAGGGCTTGTAAGTAAGCCTTTCACTGTAAGGTATACACCTGTTGTATTCAGCATTTCACTGTAAGGTCTACACCTGTTGTAGTCGGCGCATGTGACAAATACAATTTGATTTGATTGTTCCCGCATTTTTAGACAGGTGTAGATGATTAAAAGACGCATTGTGATCTGATTGTGATCAGATCTTCCTGCCGACCTCTGGAGGTAGGAAGTGTCTGGAAAAAGTGTTGACGGATCTGGACAGTGAAACAATAAAAATAATTCTTATCCCGTCCTCTAAACCATTTACAGGTGGCACGATTTACTTATGGCATCAATATGTGAATTTAAATAAAGAAATAAACATGATATTTTAAATTTACATACATTTATATACAAAATAGTTAGAGTGGACATAGAGTTGTAAGAGAATGAGCAGGCCAGCAGCATACCACCCTGCATCCCACTCCTGGCTTGCCTCTGAAGCTACACTGGGTTGGTCCTGGTCGGTTCCTGGATGGGAGACCAGATGCTGCTGGAAGCTAAGCAGGGTTGGTCCTGGTCGGTCCTGGATGGGAGACCAGATGCAGCTGGAAGCTAAGCAGGGTTGGTCCTGGTTGGTCCTGGATGGGAGACCAGATGCTTCTGAAGCTAAGCAGGGTTGGTCCTGGTCGGTCCTGGATGGGAGACCAGATGCTTCTGAAGCTAAGCAGGGTTGGTCCTGGTTGGTCCCTGGATGGGAGACCAGATGCAGCTGGAAGTGGTGTTTGAGGGCAGGTATCGGGCACATTTCCCCTGGTCTTCAGACCAAATCCACGGCCAGTGAAGGGGACATTGTCCAGCATAGGGTGCTGTCTTTTGAATGGGATTTTAAAGGTGTCCTGACTCAATAAAAATTCCATGCCACTTATTGTAAAAGTAGGGATGTTAACCCTGGTGTCCTGCCCCCATTTCCATCATGGCCACCTAATTAGCCCCCTCATTCCTAATTGGCATATATCACTCCTCACCTCTCCACCATGCTAGCTGGTGAGTAGATTTCCCCCTTACCGATGACTCTCTTTGCAGAATGGAAAATGTAATTTATTTTGCTTATTGTGTTTCCATACATCATTTGAATATTAAGGTTTTATTTTTATTTGTTTACATATTTTTTTTAAGTTAAAAAAGTATATTATTTACATTTTAGTAATTTAGCAGACGCTCTTATCCAGAGTGACTTAGATGAGCAATTAGGGTTAAGTGCCTTGCTCAAGGGCACATCAACAGATTTTTCACCAAGTCGGCTTTGAGATTTAAGCCACTGTTTCCTGTTCTCTTAAATTCAGAGCAACTTCTTCTTCCTGGCTCAAACCACACTGACAGCAGTAACACCAGCAGGCTACGTGTGGTTCATGGTGATGCATGTGTGTTTTGTGTAAAGACAGCTTGCTAACACTTCACTTAAACCCTTCTGATACAATGCTTTATAACTGGTTGTATTAACTTTTATAATGTCTTATAATCAAGCTTATAATGTATATCCGCATCAACAATTTTTAAAGGAGAAGTTTTGAGTTGCACGAATAATTTAAATTGAAATCAATCTACCTCAAAGTCATAGTGGTATAAATGATAAGCTTTCTGAAAATGTAATTACAATATTAGTATAGGGTAAAATACATACAAATAAGTGAACACGTTACAATCATTCATCATAGTGGGTATTAAACAGAAACTGTAGAGTAAGATATTTGTATATGTTTACTGTGCTATATTAAACTGTGTCATGTTATGCTATATTATGTCAATCAATGCTATGTTAAGTATGTTATTATCATGACACAAGGCGAGGCCCAGATGCAGACACAGGAGGCAGATGGTTGGAGTCTTACAATGTTTAATAATCAATAAGGAGTAGTCAAGAGAATAGTCGTGGACAGGCAAAAGGTCAAAACCAGATCAGAGTTCAGGAGGTACAGAGTAGCAGAAAGGCTCATGGTCAAGGCAGGCAGAATGGTCAGGCAGGTGCGTACAGAGTCCAGAACAGGCAAGGGTCAAAACCGGGAGGAATAGAAAAAAGAGAACAGCAAAGGCAGGAGTACAGAAAAACGCTGGTTGACTTGGAACAGACAAGACGAACTGGCACAGAGAGACAGGAAACACAGGGATAAATACACTGGGGAGAATAAGCGACACCTGGAGGGGGTGGAGACAATAACGAGGACAGGTGAAACAGATCAGGGTGTGAGAGCTATGCTATATCAGTGGTTCCCAAACTTTTTATCATTTGTTCTTAACTGACTTGCCAAGTTAAATAAAGGTTAAATAAGTAAAATACAAATCTGATGAATTACTGTGACAGAGAAGGTATTAGCAAAAGAAAACAATGAAAAGATAGTGGTGGACTCTTATCCATTATGGTCATGGCAGACCTTCATCAGACAGACAAATAAAGAAGGAGTGAAGCACTTATTTGTAGAAACTAAACAGAAACAGAAACAAAAGTAGAAACGCATACAACACAGGTGGGGGATAAGTGATAAGTGATGAACCAAGAGGTGCACAGGAAGGGGAGGGGGGATGATGACAATAAACCTCATTCTAGCCATAGTGGGCTGAAATCAGTGAAATCAATGAAAACATTATTGTAAATCAGACTTGTTTTGTAGAATGTATCCCTGATGTAGAGGGTGATGACAGCAGAGATCATGATGACCAGCCCCACAGTCAGCAGGAGGATCTTCAGCATGTACACAGACGTGCCAGCAGGGGGAGACACTGGGATACAACAGATAGACATTATGTTTACAGTTCCTCTAGTCCAGCACATCAGACTCTTCCTACTGTGTGCAAATAGCCTGAGGATAAGGTTACAGTTTCTCCGATAATATGTACTCTTACTTTACATATTGTGGCAAGTAGAAGCCGTTAGACTATGCCACCCCCAATTATAACTAAGGGCGGGGGAGATAAAATGGCACCGATGGAGAAGATCAACATCTTACGAGTTCCAACCCCACTTTGCTATTTCGTGACTTTTTTCATGTTTATCTTTCCTTTTTTTCTTATCACATATGACAGCCAACAGGGACGTTGCTAGGCCTATTTTAGGGGGGCTTTAGCCAATACGTTTTTATGTGAGGCTGCCTGTAAGTTACAGTGTAACAGACGTTGCGACCTAGCTAACGGTAACGGTGTCTTTTAAATTCGACATAAGTGATGTGGCGATGATATCTAGTTTACGTTGTAGTTAATGTAGCTATAAATGAGACAGATCACGTAACATCATGCTGTCACGTTCTGACCATAGTTCTTGTGTGTTTTTCCTTGTTTTGTGTTGGTCAGGACGTGAGCTGGGTGGGCATTCTATGTTTTGTGTTTCTATGTGGGGATTGTCAATTGACCTGATGTGGTTCTCAATCAGAGGCAGGTGTTTGTCATTGTCTCTGATTGGGAACCATATTAAGTTAGCCTGTTTTGTGTTGGGATTTGTGGGTGGTTGTTTCCTGTCTTTGTGTTCATTGCACCAGAGAGGACTGTTTCGGTTTGCCACGTTTGTTATTTTGTATTTTTGTAAGTGTTCACGGTTTCGTCTATTAAACATGTTGAGCACTGGTTACGCTGCGTGTTGGTCCGATCCCTGCTACACCTCCTCTTCTCGTGAAGAGGAGGAAGGCTGCCGTTACACATATACATATATTTTCATACTCAATTGCTTTCATTCAGTAGGCCATTGCAAAACAATTATCAGTAGGTCATGTGTAGAAAAGGTGACATATTGTTGATCACAATGTCACTGTATTATCCTCAATTTCTCAACTGTAGGCAAGCTAACAACTAACGTTCTATGAATATACGGACATTCTTCAAGAGAGGCAGTGCCAGCAGCTCTGCTGAAGGCCAATCCGGTGGAAATTAAGATTTGAGGGAAAGAAGCTGGAGGCTGACAGGCCTGAGGGAGCATGTCTGATGAAGGTCAGTGATAAAAAAAAGCAAGTAGATGTTTAAGCTTTCAGTTAAATTTGTACAGCATATGACAGCATATGTCATACTTTTGTTAGGCATAAATAAATTATGTTCATGATATCTTAAAGGGTCATGCAGAAAGAAAGGCTTCTATGCAAGGCAGAGATCAACATGCGAGCTGTATAAGTGAGAGAGCAAGCATGCCCAGAGAGAGAGGGAGATCAAACAGATCCAGAGAGGAGGTACAACAAACAGATCCAGAGAGGAGGGACAGCGAACAGATCCAGAGAGGAGGGACAGCGAACAGATCCAGAGAGGAGGGACAGCGAACAGATCCAGAGAGGAGGGACAGCGAACAGATCCAGAGAGGAGGGACAACAAACAGATCCAGAGAGGAGGGACAGCGAACAGATCCAGAGAGAGAGGGAGATCAAACAGATCCAGAGAGGAGGGACAGCGAACAGATCCAGAGAGGAGGGACAGCGAACAGATCCAGAGAGGAGGGACAACAAACAGATCCAGAGAGGAGGGACAGCGAACAGATCCAGAGAGGAGGGACAGCGAACAGATCCAGAGAGGAGGGACAGCGAACAGATCCAGAGAGGAGGGACAGCGAACAGATCCAGAGAGGAGGGACAGCGAACAGATCCAGAGAGAGAGGGAGATCAAACAGATCCAGAGAGGAGGGACAGCGAACAGATCCAGAGAGGAGGGACAGCGAACAGATCCAGAGAGGAGGGACAGCGAACAGATCCAGAGAGGAGGGACAACAAACAGATCCAGAGAAAGAAAGTAATCAAGCCGCTGCAGCAACTCCTTCCAGAAATGAGAGCAATTTAGGTGACAAAGACACTGGGCCCAGACAAGTGAAGATGAAAGAGCTACCCACACGAAAGTTTGGTACACAGAAAGGGCATTTTATCACTGCTGGTTTGAGAAATACAATTGGGTAGAGTACTCTGTCCACAAAAAAAGCAGCTTTCTGTTTTTCATGTCGAGTTTTTGGCAAAAACATTACATTTGATTATTTTGTCAGTAATGGGTGCAAAAATTGGAAAAAAGCTTTGTTTATTTTTGGTAAACAAGAAATGGCACAAACACACACAGACAGTGTTGTGGCATGGCAAAGCTACCTGGCAACTAGCAGTCATGGGAACATTGCTCAGATTTTAAGATCTGCCCATGCTAGTGATATTGCAGAGAGAAGGGAGTATCTGAGGAGAATTGTTGCGGTCACCTCAATGTTAGGAAGACAGGGACTCTCTTTCCAGGCCAATGATGAATCTAGTGAAAGCAGAAATAGAGGGAACTTTCTTGAATGTATGGGACCCTTTCCTGCAAAGGTACAATACTTCATCAAATGCGACGTATCTCTCTCCAGAATTTCAGCATGACATGATCGAATGCTGTGCTCAAGAGATTATGGACACCATGGTCTCTGAGATGTCAAAATCTGCAATGTATGCCATTATGGCAGATAAGGCCAGGGATGGGCAGTTTGAACAGTTGGCTCTGTGTGTTAGGTCTGTGACAGAGGGTACAATTAAGGAGCATTTACTAGCACTAGCAGAAATCAAGTCATTTGATGCCCAATCGATAGCAAATGAGCTGCAACAACAGATCCAAATGAGAGGGGTAACAAGCCTAAAGTGCGTTGCACAGACCAATGATGGTGTGGCTGTCATGAGTGGATCCAAAGGAGGTGTGCAGCACATGTCAGAGTGCTGCATCCGGAGGCTATTTATGTACATTGCTATGCTCATGAGCTTAATTTGCTGTTGTGTCATACATGCAGGGTTATTCCGGAGGCTGCTGAGTTTTTCAGTTTCTTGGAAAATGCGTATTCGTTTTTCAGTACATCCCTAGTTAACCACCACAAGTTCAAAGAAGCTCAGTCCAAACTTGGAATAGCATCAGCTGAACTTGTACAGCTCTCAAACACTCGCTGGGTATGCCAGCTGCGGGCAATAAATGCAGTCCTGGACACTTTAACTGCTTTTTTTGATTGTCTATCTGCCATTGGATCCCCCATGGCTGTTGGTCTGAGAGCAAATCTTCATAAGTTCTTCACCGTGTATTTGCTACTGATGTTTCAGTCCCTTATTTCTATAACTGAGGGATTATGTAAATTCCTCCAGAAAGAGACTGTAGACCTGGCAGAAGCTTGTTTCAGCAAACAAGCTGTATGTGACACACTGATAGGCAAACTCACAGATGCATTTGCCACAGAACTTTATGACAGAACCAAAGCACTCTGTGAAATTCACAATATTCCAGAGGCAGATGCAGCAAGAAAGCGCAAACAAAGTAAAATGGGAGATTTTGTGGTGGAGACCTCCTTGAGTTTAGGCACAGAATTGTCATGTTCCCAATCAATGATAACAGAGTTGTTGCTCCCCTGCTTGGACAGGATGGTTTGTGAGCTTGACCAGCGATTCTCGACTGTAGATGCAAGTCTGATCAAAGGCATACAGGCATGCAGCCCCAACTCAAAAATCTTCCTAGATACATCATGCTTAACTGAGTTTGCCAAGCACTACGGTATTGATGTTAAAACTGAAGAGTTGTTGGTGGCCAGAAACTTTCTTGCCCGGAAAGAGAGGCTGGATGTCATTCCAAAGATTTGCTTGCTGTGCATAACCTCCTGGATGATGATATGTTTCCTTCTCTGAAGGAAATCATTCAGGTTGCCCTCACAATTCCTGTGAGCAGCTGCTCCTGTGAAAGGTCCTTTACTGCACTGCACCGGCTGCACTCCTGGTTGCGTAAGACAACGGGTCAGAAAAGGCTTGCAAGTCTTGCAGCCACGTCCATTGAGGGTGAAGTGCTTGGGCCACTAAGCCACAATAGTGTTATTGACCGCTTTGCAACCTTTAAAAATAGGAAGTACACTTTGATGCGTCCACCCACAAAATAAGCATCAAAAGAGAGAAGCAGGAGGAGCAGTTCAGTAATATAGGTTGGAATATTTGTTTGGGATCTTACTTTTTTATCAGATTTTATTCCTAATTATTTTTCAGTTTTTAAAATTTTTATTTAGCTCATTAGTTGAATTTAGTTCTGCCCCATTGTGGATGATACTGTTAAGATGTTCCATGTGTCTGAATTATTGGGTTGATTTTGAGCAACAAGTAACAAAAGGGTGAAATTTAAATAAATATTTTTTTTCTAATGGTATAATATGACCTGCATATGTCTCTCTCTCTCTCTCTCTCAACAACAAATGGCGCGCTGCTTCCAGTGTGAAGGAAATATCAAGCTTTTCGACTCATTCGTATCCTCCTGCTTTCTGTTTACAAACAAAAGCTCAAACAGGAAGTAGCAGTGACACGCCCAATACGGAAGTGGTCTGATGAAGCAGATGCAAGGCCACACGGCTGTTTTGCTTTTACAGATTGGGATATGTTCCGTGATTCATCTGATAGCATTGAGGAGTTTACCACATCAGTCACAGGCTTCATCAATAAGTGCTTAGACGACGTCGTCCCCACAATGACCAAACTCATCCAAACCGAAAACCTTGGATTACAGGCAGTATCCGCACTAGGCTAAAGGCTAGAGCTACTGCTTACAAAGAACGGGACATTGACATGGACGCATACAGGAAAGCCCACTACGACCTCCGACGAGACATAAAATATGAAAAAGGACAGAAAAAAGTATATACGAGGAAGGTGGAATCCTGTTATACCGGCTCTGACACTCGTCGGATGTGGCAGGGCTTGCAGTTAATAACCGACTACAAAGGGAAACCCAGCCCTGAGATGCCCACAGATGCAGAACTCCAAAACAGATAAATGCCTTTATGCTTGCTTCGAGGAAAACAACTCTGAGTTTTGCATGAAAGCACCTGTTGTTCCGGATGACTGTGTGATCTCACTCTCCATGGCCGATGTGAGTGAAATGTTTAAACAAGTTAACACTTGCATGGCTGCCGGGTCAGACGGAATACCAGGGCGCATTCTCAGAGCATGCGCAGACCAGCTGGCAAGTGTCTTCACTGACATTTTCAAACTCTCCTTGTCCCAGTCTGTAATCGCAACATGTTTCATGCTGACCACCATTGTCTCTGTTCCCAAGAACTCCAAGGTAGCATGCATAAATGACTACCGTCCCGTAGCACACACATCTGTAATTATGAAGTGCTTTGAAAGGCTAGTCATGACACACATCCATACCATCATCCCAGACAACCTGGACCAACTCCAATTCTTACACCGGCCCAATAGATCCACAGATAATGCAATCTCTATTGTGCTCCACACTGCCCTATTCCACCTGGACAAGAGGAACACCTATGTAAGAATGGTGTTCATAGACTACAGTTCAGTGTTCAACACCATAGTCCCCTCCAAGCTCATCACCAAGCTCAGGACCCTGGGACTAAACCAAGATGGCGTAGCAGTCGGACGTGTGTTTGTCTTGTCCCGTGTTAATTAACCTGTAAATTAATCTGTTAGTCTGTTTTTCATTTTTTTCATATATATTTTAATCTCACTTTCCATCTACAAACTAAATATACTTTCCTGCAACCTGCCTCACCCGATGGTATACGGATCGGCTTATTCTTTTACACCTTATAACTGGAACCTCCATCAGAAGCTAGCCAGCAAACTAGCTACTAGTAATTTTTTTCCACTGTTAGCGGTCTTCACTTTTAGCTCGGACACTAGCCAGCTTTATCTCGGACAATTACCTGCCAGTCTGCACAATGCGATATCAACCCAGAGCATATCGGACTGCTTTTCTCTACCACATCACAGGATTCCTGCCGCAAGCTCTGGACAAATACACTAGATCATCGCAGCTAGCTAGCTGCAACCGTGTGGCTATTGTTGGCTAGCACCTCTGTCCCGAAGGAAGCACCAGTTAGCCTTGAGCTAGCCTCGAGCTAGGCCCATCTCCCGGCTAGCCGACGGAGTATACTAGCTAATTCTTGGGCTACAATAACTATTTTGCCAATTTATTGTCGACATGAAGCCCTGCCAATCCATCACGACTGGTCTGCCAACATAATCCTCCGATGTGGTTTCAACAGGCTTTTCCATTGCGATATTACCAAAGACCCATCTGCTCTCCCCGGCCCGCTAGCTTTCTGAACGCCATGTCTCCCGCTCGCCTAGCGTAGTAGCAACTACCGAACGGCTCCCTGACTCACCTATTGCTGCTCATTGGACTCAATGATCACTCAGCTACACAGCTGATGCCTGCTGGTCTGTTCATTAACACTGAACCTCATTTTGTTTATCTGTCGGCCGTAGCCTCGAACTCAGGTCCTGTGAGTACCTAACTGACCTTCTCTGCCCAATCATCGCCATTTACCCGTTGTTGTCTTAGCTCTCCCGACCAACACCCGTGATTGCTTTATGCTTCTCTCTAATGTCAATATGCCTTGTCTACTACTGTTTCGGTTAGTTCTTACTGTTTTATTTCACTGTAGAGCCCCCAGTTCCTCTCAACATGCCTTAGATTGCTCTTTTGTCCCACCCCCCCCACGCATGCGGAGACCTCACCTGGCTTAACTGGTGTCTCCAGAGATGCAACCTCTATCATCGTCACTCAATGCCTAGGTTTACCTCCACTGTACTCTCATCTTACCATAACTTTGTCTGTACATTATTCCCTGAATCTATTCTACCAAGACCAGAAATCTGCTCCTTTTATTCTCTGTTCTCAACGCACTAGGCGACCACTTCTTACAGCCTTTAGCCGTACCATTATCCTACTCATCCTCTGTTCCTCTGGTGATGTAGAGGTTAACCCAGGCCCTGTAGCCCCCATTTCCACTCCTGTTCCCCAGGCGCTCTCTATTGTTGACTTATGTAACCGTAAAAGCCTTGGTTTCATGCATGTTAACATAGGAAGCCTCCTCCCTAAGTTTGATTTATTCACTGCTTTAGCACACTCCGCCAACTCTGATGTCCTAGCCTTGTCTGAATCCTGGCTTAGGAAGGCCACCAAAAATTCAGAAATTTCCATCCCCAACAACAACATGTTCCATCAAGATAGAACTGCCAAAGGGGGAGGAGTTGCAATCTACTGCAGAGATAGACTGCAGAGTTCTGTCTTACAATCCAGGTCTGTGCCCAAACAGTTTGAGTTTCTACTTTTAAAAATCCACCTTTCCAGAAACAAGTCTCTCACTTTTGTCGCTTGTTATAGACCCCCCTCTGCCACCAGCTGTGCCCTGGACACCATATGTGAATTGATTGCCCCCCATCTATCTTCAGAGTTCGTACTGTTAGGTGACCTAAACTGGGATATGCTTAACACCCCAGCCATCCTTCAATCTAAGCTAGATGCCCTCAATCTCACACAAATGATCAAGGAATTTTGTGAGTGTTGTGCGTTATTAACGTCTGTCTAAGTTCCTGCCTTGTTCCACCAGCCTGGACAACCGGACGACGGGTCCGGAACGATATCCACAACAAGGACATCCCGTGGCCATTCTTGTGGGGGGTCTGCAGATTACAGATATCCTACCATTTTAAACCATCAGAGGGGGACCGCGACGATTGTCACACCCTGATATGTTTCACATGTCCTTGTGATTGTTTCCACCCCCTCCAGGTGTCGCTTATTTCCCCCCGTGTATTTATCCCTGTGTTTCCTGTCTCTGTGCCAGTTCATCTTGTATGTTTCAAGTCAACCAGGGATGTTTTCCCCATGCTCCTGCTTTTGCTATTCTCTCTTTTGCTAGTCCTCCCGGTTTTGACCCTTGACTGTTTTCTGGACTGTACCCACCTGCCTGACCAGTCTACCTGCCCTGACCTCAAGCCTGCCTGCGCCTCCTGGACTCTGATCTGGTTTTGACCTTTTGCCTGTCCACGACTATTCTCTTCCCTACCCCTTTTTTGGAACAAATAAATATCAAACACTCAAACCATCTGCCTCCCGTGTCTGCATCTGGATCTGGCCATGAGCCCTTATAATGATGATCCACAAACCAGGACATCCCGTAATCATTTTTGTGGTGGGTTGCAACTTGCAGAATCCTTCCAAGATTGAACCCACCAGAGGGGTAGTGTCCTGACTGTCCAGTGAGGATCACAATGGGTCAGATTAGCTTGGCAATGGTTGACAATAACCAGACCTCCTCTCACCCACAGAAGAGAGGAGAAGGGAACTGGGCCGGTTTGACAGTTCACATCCTGTTGTAAATTACAGGAGAAGGGGGCTCTTTCTCCCCCTCCAGTATGAACAAAAGGAATATCTTTGATAACAGGTTTTTACCGCCGAAACTCTAACACGTTCAAAAGTGAATACTAGAACAATATTTCTAACATAAGAACGTGGGGAATGGTCATAGATGATCTATAGAAAACGAATGTCATATTGTTTTTTATTTTGTGATGTCACTAAAAACTTAAAGTATTTACACTACAGGTATGAAATCTCCATCCTTAACGTTGTATATGAAATATGAAAAAGTATGAAAGTATTTTTGTTAAGATATGAATGTGATTTTAGGAGGTGTAAGATAATCTATTGCCTATAAACTGTGCATAGTGGGTAGCCACACCCGAGTGAGGTCAGAGAGCGTGCCAGACTGACGGAACTGTCCCCTTCAGCCAGAGTGCATAAGAGGCTTGGTAACAGAAATTAACATTATACCAGGAAACGCGAGGCATAGTTGGAACTTTGAACATCAACACGAGGTGAAGAAATAAACTCACCGTCATTTAGACCAGATAGACGGCGAGCTGTAGCTCATGTCCAAAGTGTTCCAAATCCTGAATACCAACAATTTGGAAAACAAACTCCCCTCTCAGACAATCACTGGTACAGCTGATTAGCTGTCCTGAGTCAAATATCTCGAACTCTTCAAACCATCCTACTAATCTTGTCAAATCACCATAGTATGCTACTCTCGTCACCAACCTGGAACCAGCGACACGGCTGGCTAGCTATCTGCCCAGGAACATCTTCCAGAGTGAATGGAACAGAGTGAACTCTGTATTTCTGTTCAGGACTACATGACGGACAAAGACATTCACACAAAAATACATTCATGATTTCTTATTCCAAACGGGCGGCGGTTCGCATATGATTACTGTGAGAATAGCTTTGGAAATGAATCGACGATAAGTTTCTTTTTCTCTCTCTCTTGTCGTTGTGTAAAAAGCCACCATATTGTGTCAGTCCGCTAGGAACCTTTGTCTCATGAATTAAGTATGTATGTTTATTCTGTGTTATTATTTAGTTAGCTAGTAAATATATATTTTTACCAACTTGTGTAGTACTGAATCATGAGTAAGGCTCAGGTTTTTGCAGATCCAAGAAGGTTACAACTGTTCAGAATGATGATATGATACATGGTCATGATTAATAAGATGACTGTTTATTGATGTGATAGATATATACCTTCTAGAGTTTAATTTGGGAGATATTAACTCTTTAAGCAACCTCTTCCGTGGTGCCCCAAATCCTAAAGAGTTAACTTCTCTAGGATATGTGGGACGGTAGCGTCCCACTTGGCTAAAATCCAGAAAAAATGTAGCGCGCCAAATTCAAATATATTACTATAAAAATCAATCTTTCATGAAATCACACATGGAAGACACCAAATTAAAGCTACACATGTTGTGAATCCAGCCAACATGTCTGATTTCAAAAAGGATTTACGGGGAAAGCACACCAAACAATTATGTTAGCTCAGTACATAGCCACAGAAAAACACAGCCATTTTCCCAGCAAAAGATAGCTTTCACAAAAACCAGAAATAGAGATAAAATTAATCACTAACCTTTGAACATCTCCATCAGATGACACTCATATGACATCATGTTACACAATACATTTATGTTTTGTTCGATAATGTGCATATTTATATCCACAAATCTCGGTTTACATTGGCGCCATGTTCAGAAATGCCTCCAAAATATCTGGAGTAATTACAGAGAGCCACGTCAAATAACAGAAATACTCATCATAAACTTTGATAAAAGATACATGTTTTACATATAATTAAAGATACACTTCTTCTTAATGCAACCGCGGTGTCAGATTTTTTAAAAACTTTACAAAAAAGCACACCATGCAATAATCTGAGACGGAGCTCAGAACAATAGCCAAATTAGCCGCCATGTTGGAGTCAACAGAAATACGAAATTACATCATAAATATTCCCTTACCTTTGATTATCTTCATCAGAATGCAGTGCCAGGAATCCTAGTTCCACAATAAATCGTTGTTTTGTTCGATAATGTCCATTACTTATGTCCAATTAGCTAATTTTGCTACCATGTGTAGTACAGTGTCCAAACGCTCGCGCAGATGCAGGCAAACGTCGGACGAAAACTTCAAAAAGTTATATTACAAGTCGAATAAACTGATCAAATTAAGTAGAGAATCAATCTTCAGGATGTTGTTATCATTTATATCCAATAACGTTCCAACCGGAGAATTATTTTCAGTCTCTATAAGTAATGGAACGCAAGACGACAAGATGAGGACCAAGAACTGACACTCTGCCAGACCACTGACTCAAACACCTCCCATCCGGTCCCACAACACAGCATAAGCTTCATTCCACGTTCTGCTGACTGTTGACATCTAGTGGAAGGCGTATGAAGTGCAAACAGATCCATATCTTACAGGGAAATGAATAGGCGATGACTTTCACAACGCTCACTCTCAGAATTTTCACTTCCTGTTTGGATTTTTTCTCAGGTTTTTGTCTGCCATATGAGTTCTGTTATACTCACAGAGATCATTCAAACAGTTTTAGAAACGTCAGAGTGTTTTCATAGTAATAATAATATGCATATATTAGCATATGGGACAGAGTAGGAGGCAGTTCCCTATGGGCACAAAATTCATCCAAAAGTGAAAATGCTGCCCCCTATCATAAAGAAGTTAATTGTTACATGATTATTTTAAAATTGGGCAACAATTAAACATAGTCAGTTAATTAACTTCTCTAGGGTATGTGGGACGGTAGCGTACCACCTCGTCAACAGCCAGTGAAACTGCAGGGCGCCAAATTCAAAACAACAGAAATCCCATAATTTAAATTCCTCAACATACAAGTATTTTACACCATTTTAAAGCCACACTTGTTGTAAATCCAGCCAAAGTGTCCGATTTCAAAAAGGTTTTACGACGAAAGCACACCAAACGATTATGTTAGGTATGAGCCAAGTCACAGAAAAAGACAGCCATTTTTACAGCCAAAGAGAGCAGTAACAAAAAGCAGAAATAGAGATAAAATTAATCACTAACCTTTAGTGATCTTCATCAGATGACACTCATAGGACTTCATGTTACACAATACATGCATGTTTTGTTTGGTAAAGTTCATATTTATATCCAAAAATCTGAGTTTAGGCGGGACGCTACTGTCTCACTTGGCAAAAAGCCAGAGAAAATGCAGAGCGCCATATTCAAATTAATTATTATGAAAATTACTATAAAATCAAACTTTCATTCAATCACACATGAAAGATACCAAATTAAAGCTACACTGGTTGTGAATCCAGCCAACATGTCAGAATTCAAATAGGCTTTTCGGCAAAAGCATACGATGCTATTATCTGAGTATTGCAACATTGTAAACAAAGAGAGATACGCATATTTCAATCCTGCAGGCGCAACACAAAACGCAGAAATACAAATATAATTCATGCCTTACCTTTGACGAACTTCTGTTGTTGGCACTTCAATATGTCCCATAAACATCACAAATGGTCCTTTTGTTCGATTAATTCCATCGATATATATCCAAATCCAAATGTCCATTTATTTGGTGCGTTTGATCCAGAAATACACAGATTCCAACTTGCTCAAACGTGACGACAAAATATCTCAAAGGTTACCTGTAAACTTTGTCAAAAAATGTCAAACTACTTTTGTAATACAACTTTAGGTATTTTATAACGTTAACAATCGATAAAAATGAAGACGGGATGATCTGTGTTCAATACAGGATTAAAACCAAATGTAGCATGCCTTCTGGTCATGAGCTTCAATCTAACAGGACACCTAGAGTGACTCGACTTCAAGATGGCCGTATTTCTTCATTACACAAAGGAATAACCTCAACCAATTTCTCAGGACTGTTGACATCCAGTGAAAGCCGTAGAAACTACAAGCAAGTCGCTTAGAAATCTGGTTTCCCAATGAAACCTCATTGAAAAGAGAGTGACCTCAAAAAAAAGAATCTGAATGGTTTGTCCTCGGGGTTTCGCCTGCTAAATAAGTTCTGTTATACTCACAGACATGATTCAAACAGTTTTAGACACTTCAGAGTGTTTTCTCTCCAAATCTACTAATACTATGCATATCTTATCTTCTGGGGATGAGTCGCTGGCAGTTGAATTTGGGTATGCTTTTCATCCAAACGTGAAAATGCTACCCCTACCCTAGAGAAGTTAAATAAATAACAGTCATCAGATTAATGAAAGTAAGGTCAAAACAATATATCTGCCTTTAATTTATGTAAATAGGAAAACGCCTTAGTACATTTGACTGGGTGGGTCAAACCGCATGTGTTCCAACTGACAAATTGAGTCGCTGCCCTGCCTAGCCTATTTGGCAAATTCCATAGTTAAGGCTATTCAAAACATTTGAAAACCGCTGCAAGAGGAACAGGGAGGTGGGAAAGGAAAAAAATGATCAAACATATTTTTTTATTATCGTAATAGTAATTATAAGTAAAAATACGAATAAGAAACATACATTCACATTGAGGAGAACTAGTATGAACAGTAACACCACAGTGCTGGCTTATCCCCAAATGAGAGGCTGCACTAACCCCTGGTACACACGTACACCACATACCGATATCTGAGCCTGAGCCTCACCAGAACGTATCCAATATATACACTACCGTTCAAAAGTTTGGGGTCACTTCGAAATGTCCTTGTATTTGAAAGAAAAACATATTTTTGGTCCATCAAAATAACATAAAATTGATCAGAAATACAGTGTAGACATTGTTAATAATGTTGTAAATGACTATTATAGCTGGAAACGGCAGATTTTTTAATGGAATATCTACATAGGCACACAGAGTGAAGGAAAAACAGCCAACAAGTGCTCACCATATGTGGGAACTCCTTCAAGACTGTTGGAAAAACATTCCTCATGAAGCTGGTTGAGAAAATGCCAAGAGTGTGCAAAGCTGTCATCAAGGCAAAGGGTGGCTACTTTGAAGAATCTCAAATATAAATATATTTTGATTTGTTAAACACTTTTTTGGTTTCTACATGATTCCATATGTGTTATTTCATCGTTTTGATGTCTTCACTATTATTTTACAATGTAGAAAATAGTCAAAATTAAGAAAAACCCTTGATGTGTGTCCAAACTTTTGACTGGTACTGTATATCTGTCATTGTCGATACAGAGAAACACAGTTAACACTTTATTAAGTATCTTGGCACCTTAGAAATTTTTGTGGCACTTATTACTGGATTCTATTTAGAGTTGTGATTTTAACCTTAAAGCACTGTAACAATGAAGGAAAGGTTTTAATAATGCTTTCTATTCGTATTATATGTGATTGTGTATTATTGTGATATAACAACGACGATTTTATACATTTCCTGTCATTAGTCGGTTTGCAACACGTATTTTCACCAGGGCTTTTAGGGCACCCATTGACTCATATGTGTACTTTCTCTGATGTTAGAAATGATAGGCCATCTGCACTCTTTTTGGTAACCGTATTTTCATGTGTAAATAATGTTTTGGGGAACTTCCTGTCGGGTAACTTGAGTTGAGAGAGATGTTTCAGGACTGTATATAGGTCAGGACTTGAGACAGATGCGTCAAGATCTAATATTGGCTTTAGAGTATATTAACCAATGCCTTCATTTGGTTTACAGTAGATAATGTTTTCAGACTGTTAGTATATTGAGATGATTTGAGAGGATGATGAAGCCAATGTAATTATACTGTGGTGTCGATCAAGACCAGACCTGGGTTCAAAAGGATTAAAAAATATATACCTTTAAAAATACAGAAATACAGTCGGTATGCTGAGTTTTGCATCATATGATGCTGAGTTTTGCATTATATGATACTGAGTTTACATCACACGATGCTGAGTTTTGCATCATATGATGCTGAGTTTTGCATTATATGATGCTGAGTTTTGCATTATATGATACTGAGTTTATATCATACGATGCTGAGTTTTGCATTATATGATGCTGAGTTTTGCATTATATGATGCTGAGTTTATATCATACGATACTGAGTTTTGCATTATATGATGCTGAGTTTTGCATTATATGATGCTGAGTTTATATCATACGATACTGAGTTTTGCATTATATGATGCTGAGTTTTGCATTATATGATGCTGAGTTTTGCATTATATGATGCTGAGTTTACATCACACGATGCTGAGTTTTGCATTATATGATGCTGAGTTTTGCATTATATGATGCTGAGTTTTGCATTATATGATGCTGAGTTTTGTATTATATGATGCTGAGTTTTGTATCATATGATGCTGAGTTTTGCATTATATGATGCTGAGTTTTGCATCATATGATGCTGAGTTTTGTATCATATGATGCTGATTTTTGCATTATATGATGCTGAGTTTTGCATTATATGATACTGAGTTTATATCATACGATACTGAGTTTTGCATTATATGATGCTGAGTTTTGTATCATATGATGCTGATTTTTGCATTATATGATGCTGAGTTTTGCATTATATGATACTGAGTTTACATCACACGATGCTGAGTTTTGCATTATATGATGCTGAGTTTTGCATTATATGATACTGAGTTTATATCATATGATGCTGAGTTTTGCATTATATGATGCTGAGTTTTGCATTATATGATGCTGAGTTTATATCATACGATACTGAGTTTTGCATTATATGTTGCTGAGTTTTGCATTATATGATGCTGAGTTTACATCACACGATGCTGAGTTTTGCATTATATGATGCTGAGTTTTGCATTATATGATGCTGAGTTTTGCATTATATGATGCTGAGTTTTGTATTATATGATGCTGAGTTTTGTATCATATGATGCTGAGTTTTGCATTATATGATGCTGAGTTTTGCATCATATGATGCTGAGTTTTGTATCATATGATGCTGATTTTTGCATTATATGATGCTGAGTTTTGCATTATATGATACTGAGTTTATATCATACGATACTGAGTTTTGCATTATATGATGCTGAGTTTTGTATCATATGATGCTGATTTTTGCATTATATGATGCTGAGTTTTGCATTATATGATACTGAGTTTATATCATATGATGCTGAGTTTTGCATTATATGATGCTGAGTTTTGTATCATATGATGCTGATTTTTGCATTATATGATGCTGAGTTTTGCATTATATGATACTGAGTTTATATCATACGATACTGAGTTTTGCATTATATGATGCTGAGCTTTGCATTATATGATGCTGAGTTTACATCACACGATGCTGAGTTTTGCATTATATGATGCTGAGTTTTGCATTATATGATGCTGAGTTTTGCATTATATGATGCTGAGTTTTGCATTATATGATGCTGAGTTTTGCATTATATGATGCTGAGTTTTGTATCATATGATGCTGAGTTTTGCATTATATGATGCTGAGTTTTGCATCATATGATGCTGAGTTTTGTATCATACGATGCTGAGTTTTGCATTATATGATGCTGAGTTTTGCATTATATGATACTGAGTTTATATCATACGATACTGAGTTTTGCATTATATGATGCTGAGTTTTGCATTATATGATGCTGAGTTTACATCACACGATGCTGAGTTTTGCATTATATGATGCTGAGTTTTGCATTATATGATGCTGAGTTTTGCATTATATGATGCTGAGTTTTGCATTATATGATGCTGAGTTTTGCATTATATGATGCTGAGTTTTGCATTATATGATGCTGAGTTTTGTATCATATGATGCTGAGTTTTGCATTATATGATGCTGAGTTTTGCATCATATGATGCTGAGTTTTGTATCATACGATGCTGAGTTTTGCATTATATGATGCTGAGTTTTGCATTATATGATACTGAGTTTATATCATACGATACTGAGTTTTGCATTATATGATGCTGAGTTTTGCATTATATGATGCTGAGTTTACATCACACGATGCTGAGTTTTGCATTATATGATGCTGAGTTTTGCATTATATGATACTGAGTTTATATCATACGATACTGAGTTTTGCATCATATGATGCTGAGTTTTGCATTATATGATGCTGAGTTTTGTATCATATGATGCTGAGTTTTGCATTCTATGATGCTGAGTTTTGCATTATATGATGCTGAGTTTTGTATCATATGATGCTGAGTTTTGCATTATATGATGCTGAGTTTACATCACACGATGCTGAGTTTTGCATTATATGATGCTGAGTTTTGCATTATATGACGCTGAGTTTTGCATTATATGATGCTGAGTTTTGTATCATATGATGCTGAGTTTTGCATTATATGATGCTGAGTTTTGCATCATATGATGCTGAGTTTTGTATCATATGATGCTGAGTTTTGCATTATATGATGCTGAGTTTTGCATTATATGATACTGAGTTTATATCATACGATACTGAGTTTTGCATCATATGATGCTGAGTTTTGCATTATATGATGTTGAGTTTTGCATCATATGATGCTGAGTTTTGCGTCATAACGGCTGTATTTCTGGATTTTGAAAGTCATATATTTTTATTCATCCTTTATTTCGACAGCGAGTAATGCTGAGACCAAGGTCTCGTTCACAGGTGAGCCCCGAATACACATCATTATACACATTAATATTCACGTCAATAAACATCAATATTCACATCAATACACATCAATATACAGATCAATATGCACATCAATACTCACATCAATACTCACATCAATATACACAATCAATAATACACACCAACATACACTTCTACATATCAATATACAGAGATTATTCCATAAATCGGGAAAAAAAACTAAAAGCAGATTTACCTAACTCAGTGGAGATCAAAGGGATCTCCAGAGTTCTCCATCTCTGAGATCGGGTCTATAAGTTAATAGTGAAGTAAGGTACGGCGGAGGTTTATGGAGGAGGGCTGTATAAACTAAAAGAGTGCAATACATCGACAAACGAGACTTCAGAGAAGGCCACCCTCATTTCTGATACAGAATGCAGTGATGTGTACTGAATCTGTCGCCCCTAATAAAGTGCAGTGCGCTATGATAAACTGTGTCCAATGATTTCAATACAGTGGCAGCTGCAGTCATATAGACAATATCACTATAATCTATGACCGGTATGAACGTCGACTGAATTATTTGTTTTCTGCTAGTTAATGAAACGCATGGCTCCCCTATTTGGGTGTCAGTAATTTGGTAGGGACTGCCTACCAGAAATGTACATGTTAAAAAACGTGTTGGAAATACTATAATTACACAATAACAAATCTTATATTAACACAAGTTGATTTGTAACATGATAAAAATGCATTCTACCCCGTCTTTAATTTCACAAACACCTGAGTTTGGAGTGCATTTTCAGTTCCTAAATAAATGTCTAATGTATTGGAGTCAAGTCATTTCAAATGCCATGGAACTTGTTAGAATGGCAAACAGAATGTGTTAATCTTCCGGTTATGGGTGTAAAAAGCTACTGGAGGAAGTGGAAGTATAGGCCTATGTGACAATACTTCCTCATTTAGGTTTAGTCATTTATCAAGGTATGGCGACCTTGCGTTTCCCCATCGCTATTCTACTAACTCTCCTCCATCAAGCAGGTAAAAACATTTTCTAAGACATCTGTATACTGATATTTATTACATTGATTAGACATGTCTATAATCTGATTATTAGGTTAGTAAGTAACAGTCAGTATAATTTGTGCTGATTACTTTGCTTATAACCAGTCTAACCAGTGTAATGGTTGTCTGACCAGTCCAACCAATGTACTGGTTGTCTGACTGGTGGGTGACAGGAACTCAGAAGAAGTCATATGATCTACTGAAGTTTTAAGTCATGTGTTGTGATGTGTTTATTTATTTATTATTTATTGACTTTTAAATAGAAAATATGTAATTAACTTTAGGGCAAAAATTGTTTATGATAATGTAGTTTTAATCATATGTTGAAGCTATACACATTTGTTTACAAGTAATGAGTAATACAGCAATTTTGGGTGGTGATAGTATACAGTACTGTACTACTGTGAGAAAAAGTTCTCATTGTCAGCTACAAGAAAGTCAATGACAGGAAACTACGCAACAGCTCCATTTGAAGCATGGAAACTTCTCACTATCTGAAATGCACAGATCAACTTGTTTTCATACGTGTCTGTAAGAATCAACCACAAGTATGTGCTCACATATTTGAGCACTCAAGTTATCTATGCTTTTAGGCAGATTAGGTTGTACTTCCTGAAGTTATACTTCATCAAGTTGCTTTTACTGAATGGTTTCTGAAACTGAACAGTTGATAGTGTGTATCATATCCTAGTTATTAATGGTAAAAGTACTTCTGTATTACTTGATGATCTAAAGGCAGCTGATCTTATTAATGGGTTCATCTTTAAGCCATTTAGCAAATAGGGTGTATAGAGAAATTCCAGCTCGAACTACAAATACTGCAAATTGGATCTTTACAATGTGTCAGCCAGTTTGGCTATTTGCAAAAATATATATATTTGCACATATTCCTCTAGATGGTTGAGTTGCTTAATTCATATATCCTACTGCTGTATTTGTCACATTGTATGATGGGTTTTTTCATATTTTTTTACATTAAGTATTCTGTGTTTTTATTTCAGAGCCCAGTGCTGAGACCTCTGTGTTTGTGCTGAAGGGACAGGATGTTCACCTGGATGTCCAGACAAATGTTACACTGCAAGATGTTGATGTGCTATTTTGGAAGTTTAACAGAGCAGTCAATGTTGTAAAGTACCCCCCAAAAGTTACCTTTGAAGGGTACGAAGATAGGACTGAATTTAGTGAGGGAGACTTCTCTCTGCTACTGAAGAACCTACAGGAAGGAGACAGTGGACTTTATGACGCAGTAGTGGCTGGTAACAAAGACAGAAAAGTTGCTGCATACTTGATAGAAGTCCAAGGTATATTTGACATTTCTTTCTTTTTTTTCTACAGTGACACAGTTACAGTATCAATCAATAGAGCTAAACATGGTGTACAGGTTAAAGGCATATTCACTGGTACTCTAACTCCTGTACTCAGGTTAATAAACAAACAATAAAGGGATTCTATTTGTTTTCAGAGAGAGTTGAGCCTCCAGTCCTGACAGTGGACTCTAACTCCACCATCAATGCCACCTGTAACGTGACTGTGACCTGCAGAGGTCAGAACACCTCTGTCACCTCCAGCTGTAACAGCAGCACCTGCTCTCAGGTGGGAGGAGAGAGTAGAGGGGCTGAGACCTCCACTGTCCCCCTGCTCTCTGTCTATGTGGCAGAGGGTTTCATCATCTGTAACCACAGCAACCAAGTCAGCTGGGCCAACGACACCAAGGAGATCAAAACGATTTGTCTATTGAAATTAGGTAAGACAGATGCATACAAACACCGTACACACACACACACACACACACACACACACACACACACACTCACACACACACACACACACACACACTAGATTAGATGTTATATGCTACAGTATGTTGACGTTTAGATTTTGATGTCACTGTAATTCCAAAACCAGAGCGGGACAGAGAGGACCGTAACTACGCTGTCACAGTCGGGATGCCAGGTCCCGTCATCCACGTCATCATCATCTTTGTTGGATGCGCCTTGATTGGTTGGTGAAAGCTAAATAAAGGTAAGCTCACTGTTCTTGCTTATTACAGAAACCGTACAGTTATGAATAAAACGGTTCCCTGAAGTAGGGAAGGAGGTATAACATACTCAGGGGAGTCAACAACCAATCCTATTCACCTGAAGCAAACTGAAATCATGCCCAACGTGCCAATGGATGCCAAGCCCACCCTCGGAAGCCCCACAATTCTGGCATTTCCAAAATTCTTTACCGCACTTTAGTAAGCCCAAACCCCCTGACTGCACAAGGCCAAAATATGTTATACCACATTCTCTCCTTCAGGGAACAGTAGTTATATTCATTACTGTACATTCCCTTTCAGTCGGTCACTCGGTATAAGACATGCAGACATACAATCAAGCCCCATGCCGGCTCAGAGGGTACCAAACTAGGAGACCCACGGCAGCCCAAGCACACACAGGTTCCACCGGATCCAAAAAGGGGTCACAGAAGCCACCTTTTTCCCCTACCTTAATACTTACCTGAGAAGCCTGAATTGTCAGTACCTCATGAGGCCTGAACTGTCAGAGCCCTATATAACAAACCAGAACCTTCTACAACATGGCTATGTATACTGACACGCTGCCACTGCAGCCCAAGTCCCTAGACCCCATGGTTCCAAGAATAACACTAACTTTGTGAGCCTAAAATGTCAGAACTCGTACAAGGAACCGCAAGTCCAAAACAACAGAGCACCAGTCATGACTTGGTAAAACGCACTTCCACTGCATAGCGTCAACCAGTGTCACTGAAACCCACAGGAAACCTGCAGTAACCTTGGAAGGGTGTACTTGCACACTGCCACGGCAGCCCAATGCTCAAACCCACAGGGAATTGTGGCAACCCGGATAAATGCATACTATGTCTGCTGCAGCACATCAAGGCAGCCAAAGGCTTATTAAACCCACAGGGAAACTGTGATAACCCGAACAATTGTTGCCTGACATCGACCATGGCGACCCAACATTTTCCATACACACAAAAAGCTTATTTCTCTCAAATTCTGTGCACAAATATGTTTACATCCTGTTAGTGAGCATTTCTCCTTTGCCAAGATAGTCCATCCACCTGACAGGTGTGGTATATCAAGAAGCTGATTAAACAGCATGATCATTACACAGGTGCACCTTGTGCAGGGGACAATAAAAGGACACTCTAAAATGTGCAGTTTTGTCACACAACACAATGCCACAAATCAAGTTTCAAGCTGAGGAGTGTGCAATTGGGATGCTGACTGCAGGAATGTCCACCAATGTCATTTTAGAGAATTTGTCAGTACGTCCAACCGGTCTCGCAATGTGTTTGGCGTCGTGTGGGTAAAAGGTTTGCTGATGTATTTGTATTTATTATGGATCCCCATTAGCTGCTGTCAAGGCAGCTGCTACTCTTCCTGGGTAGTTCTTGTATGCATGTGACTGTGCCAATGTTTGTGTTGCTACACAGATTTTCTTAATCTGTTTTTTAAATCTAATTTTACTTCTTGCGTCAGGTACTTCATGTGGAATAGAGTTCCATGTAGTCATGGCTCTATGTAGTACTGTGTGCCTCCCATAGTCTGTTCTGGTCGTGGGGACTGTGAAGAGACCTCTTGTGGCATGTCTTGTGCAGTATGCATGGGTGTCCGAGCTGTGTGCCAGTAGTTTAGACAGACAGCTCGGTGCATTCAACATATCAATACCTCTCATAAATAAAAGTAGTGATGAAGTCAATCTCTCTTCCACTTTCAGCCAGGAGAGATTGACATGCATATTATTGATATTAGCTCTCTGTGTACATCCAAGGGCCAGCCGTGCTGCCCTGTTTTGATCAAATTACAATTTTCCTAAGTCCTTTTTTGTGGCACCTGACCACACGACTGAACAGTAGTCAAGGTGCGACAAAACTAGGGCCTTTAGGACCTGCCTTGTTGATAGTGTTGTTAAGAAGGCAGAGGATCACTTTATTATAGACAGGCTTCTCCCCATCTTAGCTACTAAATCTTAGCTACTAAATGCCTTTTATGCTCGCTTCGAGGCAAGCAACACTGAATCATGCACAAGAGCACCAGCTGTTCTGGATGACTGTCTGATAACGCTCTCGGTAGCCGATGTGAACAAAACCTTTAAATAGGTCAACATTCACAAAGCCGCTGGGCCAGACGGATAACCAGGACGTGTACTCAAAGCATGTGCGGACCAACTGTCAAGTGTCTTCACTGACATTTTCAACCTCTCCCTGACCGAGTCTGTAACACCTATATGTTTCACGCAGACCACCATAGTCCCTGTGCCCAAGGAAGCGAGAGTAACCTGCCTAAATGATTACCGCCCCGTGGCACTCATGTCGGTAGCCATGAAGTGCTTTGAAAGGCTGGTCATGGCTCACATCAACAGCATCCTCCCGGACACACTAGACCCACTCCAATTCGCAGACCGCCCCAACAGATCCACAGATGACGCAATCTCAATCGCACTCCACACCGCCCTTTCTCACCTGGACAAAAGGAACACCTATGTGAGAATGCTGTTCATCGACTACAGCTCAGCGTTCAACACCATAGTGCCCAAGAAGCTCATCACTAAGCTAAGGACTCTGGCACTAAACACTTCCCTCTGCAACTGGATCCTGGACTTCCTGACGGGCCGCCCCCAGGTGGTAAGGGTAGGCAACAATACGTCTGCCACGCTGATCCTTAACACTGTGGCCCCGTCAGGGGTGTGTACCTAGTCCCCTCCTGTATTCCCTGTTCACCCACGACTGTGTGGCCAAACATGACTCCAACACCATCATTAAGTTTGCTGACGACACAACAGTGGTAGACCTGATCACCGACAACGATGAGACGGCCTATAGGGAGGAGGTCAGTGAACTGGCAGTGTGGTGCCAGGACAACAACCTCTCCCTCAATGTGAGCAAGACAAAGGAGCTGATCATGGACTATAGGAAAAGGCGGTCCGAACAGGCCCCCATTAACATCAACGGGGCTCTAGTGGAGCGGGTCGAGAGTTTCAAGTTCCTTCGTGTCCACATCACCAATGAATGATCTTGTTCCAAACATACCAAGACAGTCGTGAAGAGGGCATGACAAAACCTTTTCCCCCTCAGGAGACTGAAAAGATTTGGCATGGGTCCCCAGATCCTCAAAAGGTTCTACAGCTGCACCATCGAGAGCATCCTGACTGGTTGCATCACCGCCTGGTATGGCAACTGCTCGGCATCTGACCGTAAGGCGCTAAAGAGGGTAGTGCGAACGGGCCAGTACATCACTGGGGCCAAGCTTCCTGCCATCCAGGACCTATATAATAGGCGGTGTCAGAGGAAAGCCCATAAAATTGTCAGAGACTCCAGTCACCCAAGTTAAAGACTGTTTTCTCTGCTACCGCACGGCAAGCGGTACCGGAGCGCCAAGTCTAGGACCAAAAGGCTCCTCAACAGCTTCTACCCCCAAGCCATTAGACTGCTGAACAATTCATAAAAATCGCCACCGGACAATTTACATTGACCCCCCATCTTGTACACTGCTGCTACTCGCTGTTTGTTTGTTACCTATGCATAGTCACTTCGCCCCCACCTACATGTACAGATTACCTCAACTAGCCTGTACTCCTGCACACTGACTCGGTACCGGTGCCCCCTGTATATAGCCTCGTTATTGTTATTCCTATTGTGTTACTTTTAATTATTACTTTTTATTTTTGCCTACTTGGTAAATATTTTCTTCTTCTTGAACTGCACTGTTTGTTAAGGGCTTGTAAGTAAGCATTTCACGGTAAAGTCTACACTTGTATTCGGTGCATGTGGCAAATAAAGTTTGATTTGATTTGATCAATATGTTTTGACCATGACAGTTTACAATCTAGGGTTACTCCAATCAGTTTAGTCATCTCAACTTTCTCAATTTCCACATTATTTATCCAATATTTAGTTGAGGATTAGGGTTTACTGAGTGTTTTGTTCCAAATACAATGCTTTAAGTTTTAGAAATATTTAGGGCTAACTTATTCCTTGACACCCACTCTGAAACTAACTGCAGCTCTTTGTTGAGTGTTGCAGTCATTTCAGTTGCTGTAGTAGCTGATGTGTATAGGGTTGAGTCATCCGCATACATAGACACTTTGGCTTTACTCAAAGTCAGTGGCATGTCGTTAGTAAAAATGTAAAAAAGCAAGGGGCCTAAACAGCTACCCTGGGGAATTCCTGATTCTAACTGGATTATATTTGAGAGGCTTCCATTAAAGAACACCCTCTGTGTTCTGTTAAACAAGTAACTCTTTATCCACATTATAGCAGGGTGTTTAAAGCAAAAACACATACGTTTTTCCAGCAGCAGACTATGATCAATCATGTCAAAAGCTGCACTGAAGTCTACCAAACAAACCCCCAACCTCATTGTATCATCAATTTCTCTCAGCCAATCATCAGTAATTTGTGTAAGTTCTGTGCTTGTTGAGTTTCCATCCCTATATGCGTGCTGAAAGTCTGTTGTCAGCTATTGTGGTAGAACAGTCGGAATCAGCCTTGTTATGTCCTGTACTCGTGCTCCTGTTTCTCACCATAGAGCTGCCTATGATGACAGCTGGCGATGTTAAATGTGCCGGTCTCTCAGGCAGCCTCACGGTCTGATGAGGGTGGGAGCTCCAAGGATCTGAACCCGAGGTATAAGCCACCGGAGAGGGAGACAGAACAGAGGACGAAGATGCAGGTACATCCGGATCCGATCTTGAATGGGAAGACCCCAAGGAAGAAAGTGCTGGAACCTCTGGATCCTGGGCGGCAAAGCTGTTTCTGGTCTGTGTCATGTCCGGGCACAACCTCTCCAAGGATACCCCCATTTCCAGAGGACGCTTTCTTTGACTTCCACGGCGAGTGACGTACCTCCATGGCTGGTTGGTTGTGTCGAGAACAGCTCCGTTCTCCAGGGAAGGGGTAGACACCTTCGGGATGGAACCCTGCTGAGCACTGGCCAGTCGGCTGTGGAGAGCCGACACGACGGTGACACTTCCACCAGACCAGAGCGGTGTCCGGCTACTGATGTGGAAGAAAAGGAAAAAGTAGGCGGGTGTGGATTCCCAAGTAGCTGGTGTAGGTTTGCTACTTGCTTGCTAAGAGTGGCCACTTTGCTCCTGTAGTCCTCCGCAAGCAAGCAGTTGCTACATTGAAAGTCAGCGCGGTCCACATCGTCCCGGAACAACTCTATGCAAAGGACATTTTGCGCTGCATGAGGCAAATGGTGATCACACCAGATTCTGATTGGTTTTATGATACAAGCCCCTACTTTTTTTTTTAAATATATATTTTTTATATATTTTTTTGAATTTGACCCCCTTTTTCTCCCCAATTTCATGGTATCCAATTGTTAGTAGTTACTATCTTGTCTCATCGCTACAACTCCCGTACGGGCTAGGGAGAGACGAAGGTCGAAAGCCATACGTCCTCCGAAACACAACCCAACCAAGCCGCACTGCTTCTTAACACAGCGCGCATCCAACCCGGAAGCCAGCCGCACCAATGTAGCCCGCCACAGGAGTCGCTGGTGCGCGATGAGACAAGGATATCCATACCGGCCAAACCCTCCCTAACCCGGACTTCGCTGAAGTTGGAGACTTTTATTTCCCTCACCAACTTTAAACATCTGCTATCTGAGCAGCTAACCGATCGCTGCAGCTGTACATAGTTCATCTGTAAACAGCCCACCCAATTTACCTACCTCATCTCCTTACTGTTTTTATTTATTTACTTTTCTGCTCTTTTGCACACCAGTATCTCTACTTGCACATGATCATCTGATGATTTATCACTCCAGTGTTAATCTGCTAAATTGTAATTATTCGCTCCTATGGCCTATTTATTGCCTACCTCCTCATGCCTTTTGCACACAATGTATATAGACTCATTTTTCCCCCTACTGTGTTAATGACTTGTTTATTGTTTACTCCATGTGTAACTCTGTGTTGTTGTCTGTTCACACTGGTATGCTTTATCTTGGCCAGGTCGCAGTTGTAAATGAGAACTTGTTCTCAACTAGCCTACCTGGTTAAATAAAGGTGAAATAAAATAAAAAATAAAATAAATAAAAATTGTGCATCGCCCCACGGACCTCCCGGTCGCGGCCGGCTGCGACAGAGCCTGGGCGCGAACCCAGAATCTCTGGTGGCACAGCTAGCGCTGCGATGCAGTGCCCTAGACCACTGCGCCACCCGGGAGGCCTGCCCCTACCTTTTTTTAAGGTATCTGTGACCAACAGATGTATATCTGTATTCCCAGTCATGTGAAATCCATAGATTAGGGCCTAATGAATGTATTTCAATTGAAGGATTTCCTTATATGAACTGTAACTCAGTAAAATCTTTGAAAAATGTCCATCTTGCGATTATATTTTAGTTCACTGTAGTTAGTCTGTTGTATATAATAATTTATTTACTTATATGAACTGTAAATCTGTGAAATTGTTGCATGGTGCGTTTTTTTTATTTTTATTTTTATTTTTTTTATTTCACCTTTATTTAACCAGGTAGGCTAGTTGAGAACAAGTTCTCATTTGCAACTGCGACCTGGCCAAGATAAAGCATAGCAGTGTGAACAGACAACACAGAGTTACACATGGAGTAAACAATAAACAAGTCAATAACATGGTAGAAAAAAAAGAGAATCTATATACAATGTGTGCAAAAGGCATGAGGTAGGCAATAAATCGAATAATTACAATTTAGCAGATTAACACTGGAGTGATAAATCATCAGATGATCATGTGCAAGAAGAGATACTGGTGTGCAAAAGAGCGGAAAAGTAAATAAATAAAAGCAGTATGGGGGGTGAGGTAGGTAAATTGGGTGGGTAGTTTACAGATGGACTATGTACAGCTGCAGCGATCGGTTAGCTGCTCGGATAGCAGATTTTTAAAGTTGTTGAGGGAGATAAAAGTCTCCAACTTCAGAGATTTTTGCAATTCGTTCCAGTCGCAGGCAGCAGAGAACTGGAAGGAAAGGCGTCCAAATGAGGTTTTAGCTTTAGGGATGATCAGTGAGATACACCTGCTGGAGCGCGTGCTGCGGGTGGGTGTAGCCATCGTGACCAGTGAACTGAGATAAGGCGGCACTTTACCTAGCATAGCCTTGTAGATGACCTGGAGCCAGTGGGTCTGACGACGAACATGTAGCGAGGGCCAGCCGACTAGGGCATACAGGTCGCAGTGGTGGGTCGTATAAGGTGCTTTAGTAACAAAACGAATGGCACTGTGATAAACTGCATCCAGTTTGCTGAGTAGAGTGTTGGAAGCTATTTTGTAGATGACATCGCCGAAGTCGAGGATCGGTAGGATAGTCAGTTTTACTAGGGTAAGTTTGGCGGCGTGAGTGAAGGAGGCTTTGTTGCGGAATAGAAAGCCGATTCTTGATTTGATTTTGGATTGGAGATGTTTGATATGAGTCTGGAAGGAGAGTTTGCAGTCTAGCCAGACACCTAGGTACTTATAGATGTTAATATTTTTGTTTAGTATAATAAAAAACTATGAAAAAACTATAACATTTATTTACTACACAACAAACATAAGAGGAAAACAAAACTAAAGAATAGCAATAAAAACTGAAAGACAAAAAAAACAGCCTAACAAAAAGCAAAGCAAAAAAAGGTGTGTTTCAAGGTGTCTTATAAATATGCAAACAGTTTCGGCCCCCGTCAGGTTCTCTGGTAGGACGCTCCACGCGCCAACACGCGCCAACAGTACAGTCGTAATCCCTCTCGAGGGTAAACCCCTAGTTGTCAAATTGAACCTTTCAGGGGCCGGACCCACAGATCCCATATCTGAAGTCGTGGGTGCCAAATTCCTGTGCATCTGGGACAATAGATCCCGATGACATGTAACCCCCCACGGGTCCCCGCCCAACAGGCGGATAATCTCTGGAACCAGGGTTGTGTGGGCCAACAGAGAGCCACCAAAATAAACAACAGACCCTCCTGACGGAGCCTCTCCATGGTCGCATGAACCAGAGGAATACCTAGAGCAGGGTACGAAGCCACTGATACGCCAAAGCATCCGTTCCCAACGGAGCACCCAGATCCCTTATTGAGAAGACTAGATGACAATGTGCGTTTTCTCTTGATGCATAAGATCTACGTAGGCCCTGACAAAAAATCCCAAATTCTGGGCCATCGCCGAGCGGTGTAGTCTCCACCCACCCTGGAAAGTAGCTCTGCACCCACATTGAGAGATCTGGGAAGATACGTCACCCTATGCGACAGGAAATGTGCACTGCTCTGTACGAGCAGATAACGGGCCAGGTTTAGGAGAGAGAGACCATGTCCCCCCCTCACTGAAACAGACACAACAACAGAAGTCCCAGAGGCGGCCTCCCAAGTGGCACAGCAGTCTAAGACACTGCATCTCTGTGCTGCGTTACTACAGATTCTGGTTCGATACACAGCTGTATCACAGCCGGCCACGACCGGGAGAGCCATGAGGTGATGCACAACAGACACCTACATCGTAGACAAATCTCGTAGCCTTTGTGTGCTTGAAAGGTTTGTAAATTGCGTGACGTGCTCTTCCTTCAGGCTGGCTGAAGAGTGAAGAATTTAGGAAATGCAGTCCATTCGGAAAGTATTCAGACCCCTTGACTTTTTCCACATTTTGTTTCATTACAGCCTTTTTCTAAAATGGACTAAAACATTTTTTTCTCAATAATCTACACACAATACTTCATAATGACTAAGCAAAAACAGGTTTTTAGATATTTTTGCAAATGTATTTAAAATAAAAAACTGAAATAATACATTTACATAAGTATTCAAAACCTTTACTCAGTATTGTTATAATCTCCACCCGGCACAGCCAGGAGAGGACTGGCCACCCTTCAGAGCCTGGTTCCTCCCTAGGTTGCTTCCTAGGTTCCTGCCTTTCTAGGGAGTTTTTCCTAGCCGCCATGCTTCTACATCTGCATTGCATGCTGTTTGGGGTTTTAGGCTGGGTTTCTGTATAGCACTTTAGCCTGTATAGCACTTAACCTCGAGTCTTCTTGGGTATAACGCTACAAGCTTGGTATGCCTGTATTTGGAGAGTTTATCCCATTCTACTCTGCAGATCCTCTCAAACTCTGTCAGGTTGGATGGGGTGCGTCGCTGCACAGCTATTTTCAGGTCTCTCCAGAGATGTTCGATCGGGTTCAAGTCCGGGCTCTGCTTGGGCCATTCAAAGACATTCAGACGCTTGTCCCAAAGCCACTCCTGCGTTGTCTTGGCTGTGTGCTTAGGGTCGTTGTCCTGTTGTAAGGTGAACCTTCGCACCAGTCAAGGATCTCTCTGTACTTTGCTCCGTTCATCTTTCGCTCGATTCTGACTAGTCTCCCAGTCCCTGCCACTGAAAAACATCCCCACAGCATGATGCTGCCACCATGCTTCACCGTAGGGATGATGCCAGGTTTCCTCCAGATGTGATGCTTGGCATTCAGGCCAAAGCGTTTAATCTTGGTTTCATCAGACCAGAGAATCTTTTAGGTGCCTTTTGGCAAAGTTCAAGTGGGCTGTCATGTGCCTTTTACTGAGGAGTTGCTTCCGTCTGGTCGCTCTACCATAAAGGCCTGATTGGTGGAGTGCTGCAGAGATGATTGTGGGCGGCCAGCTCTAGGAAGAGTTTTAGTGGTTCCAGACTTCTTCCATTTAAGAATGATGGAGGCCACTGTGTTCTTGGGGACCTTCAATGCTCCAGAAATGTTTTGGTACCCTTGGCCAAATCTGTGCCTCGACCCAATCCTGTCTCGGAGCTCTATGGACAATTCCTTCGACCTCATGGCTTGGTTTTTGGTATGACATGCACTGCTATCTGTGGGACCTTATATAGACAGGTGTGTGCCTCTCCAAATCATGTCCAATCAATTGAATTCACCACAGGTCGACTCCAATCAAGTTGTAGAAACATCTCAAGGATGACCAATGGAAACAGGATACACCTGAGCTCAATTTCGAGTCTCATAGCAAAAGTTTGGACACACCTATCAACAATTTTTCTTTATATTTACTATATTGTAGAATAATAGTGAAGACATGAAAACGATGAAATAACACATATGTAATCATGTAGTAACCAAAAAGGTGTTAAACATATCAAAATATATTTTAGATTCTTCAAAGTAGCCACCCTTTGCCTTGATGACAGCTTTGCACACTCTTGGCATTCTCTCAACCAGCTTCAGCTGGAATGATTTTCCAACAGTCTTGAAGGAATTCCCACATATTCTGAGCACTTGTTGGCTGCTTTTCCTTCATTCTGCAGTCTTTCTCATCCCAAACCATCTCAATTGGGTTGAGGTCAGGTGATTGTGGAGGCCAGGTCATCTGATGCAGCACTCCATCACTCTCCTTCTTGATCAAATAGCCCGTACTCCGCCTGGAGGTTTGTTGGTGTCCTGTTGAAAAACAAATGATATTCCTACTAAGCGCAAACCAGATTGGATTGCGTATCGCTGCAGAGTGCTGTGGTAGCCATGCTGGTTAAGTGTGCCTTGAATTCTAAATAAATCACATACAGTGTCACCAGCAAAGCACCCCCACACCATCACACCTCCTCCTTCATGCTTCACGGTGGGAACCACACATGCAGAGATCATCCGTTCACCTATTCTGCGTCTCACAAAGACACGGTGGTTGGAACCAAAAATCTCACATTTGGACTCATCAGACCAAAGGAAAAATGTCCACCGGTCTAATGGCCATTGCTCGTGTTTCTTGGCTGAACCAAGTCTCTTCTTCTTATTGGTGTTTTTTAGTAGTAGTTTCTTTGCAGCAATTAGACCATGAAGGCCTGATTCATGCATTCTACTCTGAACAGTTGAATTTGAAATGTGTCTGTTACTTGAACTTTGTGAAGCATTTGTTTGGGCTGCAATTTCTGAGGCTGGTTACTAATGAACTTATCCTATCTCAAGTATAAAATCTATTTTGATTTGTTTAACACTTTTTTCGTTACTACACGATTCCATATGTGTTATTTTAAAGTGTTGATGTCTTCACTTTTATTCTACAATGTAGAAAATAGTAAAAATTAAGAAAAGCCCTGGAATGAGTTAGTGTGTCCAAACTTTTGACTGGTACTGTATGTAAATAAGGTATTTCTGTTTATAATTTAAATAATATTTGCAATCATTTCTAAAAACCTGTTTTCACTTTATGGTGTGTTGTGTGTAGAATGATGAGTACATTTGAAAAAACAAGGCTAGAACAAGGCTGTAACGTAACAAAATGTGGAAAAGGTAAAGGGGTCTGAATACTTTCTGAATGCACTCTAGTTACGAGCCACGGAATTATAGCCAGGAAAGAGGGGCTTCCAAGGGCTTGGCATCCATTGGCCCATTGGGCATGGTTTCAGTTTGCATCAGGTGAATAGGATTGGCCGTTGACTCCCTATAGTGTGTTATACCTCGTGAGAGACTGAACGTGAACACATTATATTAATTCAACTTTTGTGAAAACGGTTGAAAACAGGATGTAGTGATTTCACATTATTTATATATATTCATAGCAAATCTTTATTGTATTTTTATGTAGTTGATTTATAGGTGACAAAGTGGAAATTATAATCACAGGGTATGCTATATTCAGGGTAAGATACCATAGATATTTAACACCACTGATACTGTGTCATTGTTGATGCCATTTTTAAAAATGCAGTTAGTGGAAAATGTATACATTCTAAAATACTGAGAAACTCATGTTAATTTCTTATATTATAGAGCATTGAACCACTGAAAACACCTGGGTCACCATTCATAAATTCCCATTGAAGTTGTAACTGTATGTTTTTTTTCTGCAGACTCCAGGTAACAGTCAAGTAGGTGGTGAAGAGCAGGAATCTCCAGGTCCAGCATCACCCACCATCTACAGTATGGTGGGAGATTACCACCCCCAGCCAATGAACCAGCCCACCATGGTGGGAGACCAGTCTCCACCTGAAGACTTCCCCCATGACCTCCGTGACCTCCATGACCATGCCTGAGAGTATATATGCTACTGTATGGTGGGGGAAAAAGAGTAGCAAACAATAATTAGGAATTTTAACATCATCTAGACCAGGATTCTATCACTTTGCTTTTTGTCGGCTATACACCTTTGAAGGCAATGTTCCCGCGTTCACTGAGAAAACATTAAATTCAGCTCAATCTGGAAATTATGTTTAAATGTACATAGCTGACAAACCATGATCAGATTGAATCTTGGCCTAAGACCGCGGAAGATCCGTGCTATAGCGTGATTGAAATTTAAAGGCAATGTACCTGCGTGTGTGGGGACTGCATCGGTAAACTCTGCATATGTCGGCTCAATCGGAAATTACCTTTACATTTCTATCGTGCGACAATTCGGATATTCTTCCAAACAACGATCAACTACAGATGAAGGATCTTAATTTGACCACACTGTTGTTGCAGGAAATGCAAACTTGTAGTGTATTCAAGGTTTAAAAATGCTTCTAAAGTTTGGAATTTACACTTTAAAATATCAGACTTGATTTGCCAATACAAAAAAAATTAAAACCTCCACAAACATTTTCATTATTTATATCCCCATAATCCTGTTGCTTCAGGATATTTTCCTGCTGTGAGAAACTGGTCAAATTACGATCCTACATCTGTAAGCACAGCTGTCTTTGAAAATTTTAAATATATATATTTTTTCCTTGTAACATTTGTGAACCATCATGACAGTAGTATGCTGTAAAAGTACATAAAAATAAGTGAACATTTCAAATTATTCATCATAGTGGGAATTAAACAGAAACAAATAATGTATCATAGTGGGTACTAAACAGAAACAAATCATTCATCATAGTGGGTACTAAACAGAAACACATCATTCATCATAGTGGGTACTAAACAGAAACACATCTTTCATCATAGTGGGTACTAAACAAACAAATGAACCAAAAACATGTGATACTGTACAGTCAGATATTCTTATATCATGTTATGCTGTGCTACTGTACATTATACTATGCCATGTAATGCTATATTATGTCAAGCCCTAATAATATGCCTTGCTATCTTACATTAGGCCAGTGCTTATCAATTATTTTCTGTCACGCCCCCCCTAGGAAAAAGTAAACATTTCGCGCCCCCCAACTCTCCGCCGCGACTGTAAATAGTATCATTTGTCTATAAAATTGTTAGAAGTACACCTCTGCATAACATTGTATCCTTATTAACATTAAAGAAAACAAAAATATAGATCAACTTACAACAAAGAATAACTTTATTAACATTGTTTTTTAGTCTGTAACAGAAAAGACTTAAAGTGCATCAATTTGCCTGAAATGTTTAAAAAAATTCAAGCCTTATTTAAACTAATTTCTTTTTGACCATTTGATACTGAAAAATAAAATATAATCAATAAATAATAATACATTCAAATTGATCAGCAACATTAACTCAGGAGCACAATATATGAAACACTTTGACCTATAAAACAAAAATCGAAATGAGGAAGTCATAGTTTTTATTTTTGCAGCACTTGCGTCATCCAGCATGACAGAGACCATGTCTAATGCTGCAGCAGTATCAGCTCCTCTGTTATGGAGTGTTTTTTTTTGCACTGAGCAATTTGGTACACCACCTTATATGCCAGCAGTGCTCGCTGGTTTACTGAAGTAGCATTCACAAAGCGGGACGATTGTTGGCAATATTCGGCACGTTTTCGCTGAAAAAACTCAAGCGGCTTATCAGCGTGATTGGTGTAATGTCTTTAAGTAACGCCTTAATTTATTTGGCTTCATGCTGTCCGCTGCCAACATTTTTAGACACAGTAAACATACCGGTCTTTCCTCGTCTCCCACCGTAGTCACAGTGAAGCCAAGCGCTACATACGCGTCGTCATATTTCCTCGTCTTAGCTTTCGGGAGACTTACGTTTGTCTCATTATCTCCGTCTCTCTCCGCCTTTCTTTTCATCCCTGTTAAATATTTTTCCATGGTGTCTCTTAAGGGTTTGTTATCTGCATTTCATATATCCTGCTGTGTGCTCTTGTTCGGTGCAACAACAAAAAAACTACTCCCCCCGGGGTCACACGCGCACAGTGTGAGGGGGGGCGCGCCCCACTATTTGAGAAGGACTGCATTAGGCTAAAGACATGCTACGGTACTTTGGCGACTAGTAAGTATTTTTTTCCTTTGGGCTGTATGTTTCAATGTGTAGTTCATACATGCATAATCTATGAGCAGAATTAACGTTTTACCTCAATAAGCAACTGTTTTCTGGAAGCTGTGCGGCACCATTTTCCCTACATTTACCTCAACGTGCGCCAGCCCGCTAGAAAGTCGAGTTTCAGCCGATGAGCTTCAGCCCCTTGCCATTTGAGTGACAGCTAGCAAGACACACACACAGCAGAGCGAGAGAGAGCAATGACGTGGTGCACATATCTGCACATTTGTCACCCAATTTTTAGGTATCACTTTTGGCTTGTGAGCGTTACTTTCAGAACTACTTCCTAAAAAATATAACAAATAAAGAATATCTAAGGTATGTTATTTTTATAGCAACAAATTAAAAGAAAAAGTAAATATTTTTGAAAACTTTTTAAATTACCTAATCTGATTTACATGTGCAGGCAACATCCTTCTGTTTCTGTGTACTGTACATTGTTACATAAAAAGGAACAGAATTATTAATCTCATGATTATATCTTCTGCTGTATATAATCACATTTCATTGTAAATAATATCCTCACTGTGGGAAGCCCTGTCAATGGTAAAAATACAATAAACGTCATTCTGTCACTCGTGGGCTTAAATCAACCTGATGTGGAGGTTGATGACTGCAGAGATCATGATGAATAGCCCCACAGACACCAGGAGAATCTTCAGCATTTACACAGACACGCCAGCAGGGGGAGACACTGAAATACAGATAGACATTATGTTACAGTTCCTCTAGTCCAGCACATCAGACAATAGGGTTGGGAGACTTCCATTTCAATTCCAGTCAATACAGAGAGTAAACCAATACCCCATAATGTTTTTAGAAATTAATAAACAATGAAAAGCTGAAATGTCTTGTCACTCAACCCTTTTCTTATGGCAAGCCTAAATAAGTTCAGGAGCAAAAATGTGCTTAACAAATCACATAAGTTGCATGGACTCTGTGTGCAAAAGTGTTTAACATGAATATTTTCTCGGTATTTCACAGATGTTCCATTCCGAGAACAAATAACTTATCCAGTAGTGCCATTCTAAAGCATTTACTGTAGATGTCTGATTTGAGCGGCATGAAAATTCAATGATGCTACCTGAGCCTGATGAGCCATACATTTAATAAGAGACAAAGAAAAGCCCAAATCATTGTGTAGTTATCTAATGCATAGCCTATAGTATACTGTATAGGCTACCGCACATTACGTACAACAGAAAAGCCCATAGATCTAGCTATGCTCTCTTGGGTAAATAAATGGAACATCTTCAGTAATCTTCGAGTGTAGATTGTATTACATCATATGGACTGGAATTACGGACGTCATTCAAACCATGAAGCAGGGAGAGAACATGCGATGCTGGTGCAGCACATCCAGCCTACAAAGTTACAATTATAGGCTAGCAAATTTGATTTGAATTTAGAAATATAATAGTGCCTATTATACAGTTTTATAATTAGTAGGCTGACGTGTATATACCTTTAATAATATTTCCCCTAACGTTGTGCGACGTGGGCATTAGCATGTCTCCTCTTTATCTCTATTGTAGCTTCATTCCTTCTCTTTCAACAGTTAAATGAAATACGTTTAGTTGTCCGTATCTTCATCAGTGTAATGACACGCTTGAATAATAAATGGGACTAGTATAAGATGCTGACAACTATCACTTCTCTTCACAAAGATTGAATGGTTATGGTTCTGAATAAATTACTACAATAGCCTACCGCCATCGAGTGTTCTCTTCTTTCAAACACCCCGTGAGTGCTATTGGCTGCTGTATTTAACATTCCCCATCCCTCTTCGAATAGTCTATTAGTATATATACACACACACACACTACATGACCAAAAGTATGTGGACATCTCAATCCAAAATCATGGGCATTAATATGGACTTGGTCCCCCCTTTGCTGCTATAACAGCCTCCACTCTTCTGGGAAGGCTTTCCACTAGATGTTGGAAAATTGCTGACTTGCTTCCATTCAGCCACAAGAGCATTAGTAAGGTTGGGCACTGATGTTGGGCGATTAGGCCTGGCTCGCAGTCAGCGTTCCAATTCATCCCAAAGGTGTTCAATGGGGTTGATGTCAGGGCTTTGTGCAGGCCAGTCAAGTTCTTCCACTCCGATCTCGACAAACCATTTCTGAACAGATCTCGCTTTGTGCACGGGAGCATTGTCATGCTGAAACAGTTAAGGGCAGAATCGTCTAGAATGTAATTGTATGTTGTAGCGTTAAGATTTCCCTTCACTGGAACTAAGGGGCCTAGTTCGAACCATGAAAAACAGCCCCAGACCATTATTTCTCCTCCACCAAACTTTACAGTTGGCACTATGCATTTCGAGTAGGTAGCGTTCTCCTGGCATCCGCCAAACCCAGATTAATCCGTCGGACTTGACAGGTGAAGTGTGCTTCATCACTCCAGAGAACGAGTTTCCACTGCTCCAGAGTCCAATGGTGGCAAGCTTTACACCACTCCAGCTGACACTTGGCATTGCGCATTGGTGATCTTAGGCTTGTTTGTGACAGATTATGTGGAAATGGGAAGACAACTGAATCATTTTGGCCATGTGTGTTGTCAACAACAGTGATATTTGAAGCGTGACACAGGTATAAGACATTACGTCTCCCGTATTCTCCAGTAGTAAATTGGCAGACGCTTCAGTATTGGTTATAATATTGGTCTCGGTACCTGATGCCTTATTAAGAGGCACAAATACCATTACTACTCACCGGGGAAGTAGGTATCACTATCTTGGAAAATTATTAATAAAGGGCGTGTGTTAGAGCCATGAGACAGGACATCTAAACACCTTAGACGCCGTCGAGGGAGGAGCAGAAATAACCACCATTGAAATGGCATCAATTTATCAAACTGGATAAAACTGGTCAGTATTTCCCTGCTGACGGAAAATTCCAATCTAGTAAAGATTTCAGAGATGCTATTGTGAGTTGGCACAATGACGTAAAATACAAATAAAAAGCTCAATACACCAGTGTTTTGATGCCAGCATTTTATCAACAGAAAAGCAAAAACAATGGAACAAAAGTGTAGATGTACTCAGCATCGAAAGGAATGGGTATGTGAGTACCTTGATAGAATTTGTGCGTCTGCTAATGGCAGGTTTGAAACCTGTTATCAAAACATCTATTGTGGGGGTAGTGGACCAACATTTTCACTGGGATGAGATAGTAAAGGCAGCTTTGATAATGGAATTCCGCTCATTTCGCAGCCGTGCGTGTGGTTAATATGGCCACAGTGAAAGTCACCAACAGTGGTTTCAATGGCCAAGGTAAGACAAAAAGAAACAGGGAGGAAAGGGCAGTGAATTGGTCCCAAGGCACCAGAGCCCTGTTTCAGCTGTGGGGCTGTTGGAAAAGGGAGTGTGGAATGGTAAGGCAGCCTACTGCACCAGCTGCCTTTGGAGGGAATGCTAAGAGGCTGGCCTCTATATGGTCGATTGTGGTTCGGCGAGAGGACGGTTTCTATATGGAGGAAGCCACCTCTCACAACTTTCTAATAGATACTGGCGCTCAGACATCACGGATTTCTTACATTGAGAAATTGGCTACAATTCCAACAGGAAAAAGTATTACATTTAGCGGGGGTAACGGGCAGAATCGAAAGCGATATGACTGATACCCATGTCTGACCATAGGACCAGTAACAATACCCAGATAATTTTACATGGCGACAGGTGGTGAACCAATTTTGGGGCTGGATAAACGATGCGAAATGACAGGGGAAGGGATTCTAAAAGGTAACAAGTTCAAATTGGCACGGCCAAACACACACGCAAGCTCAGAAAACATGATTTACTTTTTCTTTTTTTTTTTATCTCATGACACTTTATTCAGTCTTATTCTGAAATAGCTTGATGGAATTGACTAAAGGGAGGAGCATTGGGGTTACCAAATCTAAAATGACCTCTCAAAATGTTGTTCATGACTAAAGGCATTGAATAGCCAATGGAGATTGGTAATAGTACAGTATATGCAGTAACCGTGGGGATGGATTAAAACAAACAATTAATGAGTGGAGGGAGGTCAATGGACTGCCGGTGAACCGAAGTTAGCATGTTTTGTTTTGTCTGTAATTAAAACTTGTTGCTGATTGACATTTAGCATAGGGAATGTACATGTTGTCTTCCAGGAGAGGATGGGGTGTCCCTATCGCTCTCTTTGAAAAGTTTCCCGAGGCTGTTGTCTTGGGAGGGCAGTTAGTGAAATTCTGCAGTTCTATTAAGTATAAAGGTGCCCGGATTCAGGTGTAAAGGGAGCTCCCAATTAAGTAAGACCTGGCCATTTGTTTTTTCCCTACGTTTTACCACACACCAGCACCCCACCGGTTATGAATATTTGTTAATGGTGTTAATACCATGTCTGATTTAATTGTGTGGGGTCTTTTAATTTAGTTTTAGTAGGTTCTTCACGGGTTAGAAAGGATGCACCTTAAAGGGCACACAAATGAAAAGTAAGTATCTAATACGAATTTTGGGTTGCACACATGTAAGTTCTCCAGATAAGAAATGTACTGAGAAACCCAATGTAAACCTGGTACACAGAATGTTTCAAATGTCTTTAAGTAAGTAGACTAAAGTACAGGGAAAGAAAAGGAAAAGAACATACTCACTTAATGGTGTTGACTGACCTCTCGCCAGACCTCTCGCCAGAAAGGCTAGAGACATTGGGCTAGATTTAAGTATAATATGAAGAAGTTTTGTTGTTTTGGTTTTGTCTTGCTTCAATACAAATCTCACCAGGCTGGTTCTGCTGTCTGGCTGGGATTTCTCCGCAAGGGCTAGCCCTCTAACTCCTTGACCCTGTAACTCTGCGGTGAGGTCGCCAATATGATAAGGGAGTATAAACCAATATGCAAAATGGTTTCAACAGTGTGTTGTTATGCTCTTTGACATTTGTCTTAGAAATGTTGTATTAAGAAAATTGGGAATGTAATAATTTGTCATACAGTGAATAGTTTGTCTGGATTTCCAGAATCAGAAACGCCCTAAACTGTTCTGGACTGTCCTCTCTCGAAGTTATGGCGAAAGTGATTCCAGATGTTATCTAGATGCATGGAAGGGATAACAGTCTGAACCCCCTGTAACCGGCTGAAGTAATGGCGACAATGGCATTCACTACTGCCCTGTACCAGTTCAATTATAATTGTTTATTTTTTGTACTTTTACCCCTTTTTCTCCCCAATTGGTAGTTACAGTCTTGTCCCATCACTGCAACTCCTGTACGGACTCAGGAGAGTCGAAGGTTGAGAGCCATTGAAACACGACCCTGCCAAGCTGCACTGCTTCTTGACACACTGCATGCTTAACCCGGAAGCCAGCTGCACCAATGCGTCGAAGGAAACACGTACAACTGGTGACCAAAGTCAGCATGTAGGCGCTCGGCCCTCCACAAGAGTCGATCGGAGCGCAATGGGACAAGGAAATCCCGGCCGGCTAAACCCTCCTCTAACCTTTCGACGACGCTGGGCCAATTGTGTGCCGCCTCATGGGTCTCCCGGACACAGCCGGCTGTGTCACAGCCCGGGATCTAACCCGGGTATGTAGTGAGGCCTCCGATGCAGTGCCTTAGATCGCTACGCCACTCGTAAGGCCATCCTGCACCACTTCTACCTAAGACCCAAGTCCGAGCCAACAACCTATGTACGGGCAGAAGGAGTGTGGCATGAGTCCTGAGACTGTGCATGTGGAGTGAGCATGGAGAGCAGTCACGTCCAAACTCCTCTCATGCTGCTGGTGCACTGGTTGGAAAATGGACAAGACATAATGGACCGGACAGAATGGTGGTGAAGGCTCAGGTGAGATTTGTTTTCTTGGGAAAATGAGATTATTCCCCAGATATTGCAATCGGGACATTATCAAGAGCCATCAACTTTGACAGGCATGAGATACATGTCTGCCATTGGCACTAAGGACTGTCATTCTAAATTTGGGATGTATAAATTATCAATAGTTCTAATTATGATTCGGGAAATGAGAGGAGAGAGAGAAAGCTGCCCTTTAAGCTGTGAGGAGAGCACAAAATGGTTTCTGAAACTAATGAAATATTTGTAAGAATCCATTGACTCTAGGGAGGGTTTCCTCCCAGGAAACCGTACCTTTTCATGTGTGCCGAAAGGGGGGTTATCAGAGAACCCACTACATGGTAGCTTGGGCTAACCGTAATAGGGACATTGATAATAAGGGCTTTGTTTTACCATATTATCAGAATCCTAATGTTAAAGCCAATCAATACATATGGCTTTCTGGATGATACAGTCCAATTAACTACTTACAAGGCTCGTAGTCTGCATCTTGCTTTGACACCCGAGGATGAGGATGAAAAAGACTGGGTAAAAGTGAGTGGGATAACCAACATGAAACATATTTTCATAGGAGCCCAGTGAAGCATAGAACAGAACAGGTGGACGGTCTTTGTCCCAATCTCATGCTCATCAAGGGTGGTGTGAAAGTATTAAAAGTTTAAATGTTTTGAGTCTAAGTATTCACCCCCTTTGTTATGGCAAGCCTAAATAAATTCAGAAGTAAAAATGTGCTTAACAAGTCACTTAAGTTGCATGGACTCACTGTGCAATGGTGTTTAACATGATTTTTAAATGACTACCTCATCTCTGTACCCCACACATACAGATAATTGCAAGGTCCTGCAGTCGAGCAGTGAATTTAAAAACAGATTCAACCACAAAGACCAGGGACGCTTTCCAAAGTCTTGCAAAGGGCACTTATTGGTAGAAAGGTAATAACATTTAAAAAAGCAAACACTAGATAATCCTTTTGAGCATGGTTTAGTTATTACACTTTGGATGTTGTATCAATACACCCAGTCACTACAAAGATACAGATGTCCTTCTTAACTCAATTGCTGGAGAGGAAGGAAACCGCTCAGGGATTTACCATGAGGCCAATGGTGACTTTAAAACAGTTACAGGGTTTAATGGCTGTGATATGAGAACTGAATTTGGATCAATTAGTTCAAGTCTACTAAACTAAATGTAGATCAAGTCTACTAACCTAAATGACAGAGTGAAAAGAATGCCTGTACAGAATGAACATTTTCCAAAACATGAATCCTGATTGCAATAAGGCACTAAAGTAAAACTGCAAAAAAATGTGGCAAAGAAATTAACTTTGTCCTGGATGCAAAGCGTTATGTTTGGGGGAGTACCACTTCATATTTTCAAGCATGGTGGTGACTGCATCATGTTGTGGGTATGCTTGTCATCTGCAAGGACTAGGGACTTTGTTTAAAAATAAATGGAATAGAGCTACGAACAGCCAAAATCCTAGAGGAAAACTTGGTTCAGTCTACTTTCCAGCAGACACTGGGAGACATATTCACCTTTCATCAGGACAATAACCCAAAACAAGGCCAAATATACACTGGAGTTGCTTACCAAGATGACATTGAATTTTCCCGAGTGGCTTAGTTACAGTTGAGTTAAATTGTCTTGAAAATCTAAGGACTGTAGAGTTTGGCTTAGAGTCTAAGGTAGATATCATAGTCAAGACAACGCATCCTTAGACATTGAATGTTTGCCATCCTGCTATATCAGGTAAATAGAAAATTACAATGTATAAGTGTGATGTCAGGGAAAGTTATGTGCGCATCATTACTTAAAAAAAAAAATTAAGCCAGTTTATACAATTTTAAAAAATTACAATACATTAACTGTCACGCCCTGGGCATAGAGAGGGTTTTATTCTCTATTTTGGTTAGGCCAGGGTGTGACTAGGGTGGGCATTCTAGTTTCTTTATTTCTATGTTTTCTGTTTCTATGTACTCAATCAGGGACAGCTGTCTATCGTTGTCTCTGATTGGGGAATCATACTTAGGCAGCCTGTTTTTCCACCTTAGTTGTGGGTAGTTGTCTGTGTTAGTGGCCTGTATAGCCCTAGTCAGCTTCACGGTCGTTTTTGTTGTTTCTTGTTTTTGTCGGCAACATTTATAAAATAAAAATAAATGTACGCTGACCACGCTGCACCTTGGTCCGGTCATTTCCACCCTGACGACGATCGTGACATTCACAGACACTGTGCCCTCAGGCCCCTACTCCACCACATATACAGTACAAAATCCAAGTTTACGTGTGTGTGTATGCTATCGTGTGTATGCACGTGTCTGTGCCTGTTTTGTGTTGCTTTACAGTCCCTTCTGTTCCATAAGGTGTTTTTTAATCAGTTTTTTAAATCAAATTTTACTGCTTACGTGAGTTACTTGATGTGGAATAGAGTTCCATGTCAAGTCATGGCTCTATTTAGTACTGTGCGCCTTCCATAGTCTGTTCTGGACTTTTTTGTATTTTATTTCTTACATTATTAGCCCAGAACGTGTTTTGTGTTATTACATACAGCCGGAAGGCACTTTTGGATATCAGAGCGACAATAACTCGCCAGCATTATGACCAGGAATACGACTTTTCTGAATTGGATCCTTTGTTCGTACCCCCAGGGCAATTGAACTTATCCCAGAGGCTACTCTAAGACGTCGCAGGCAGAGAAGAGATATTTGGAGTAGAGTCCGACTCAGGAGGCAGGCACACCATCCACAGCTTCAGGTTATATTACCCGCTAATGTTTTATCCCTGGACAATAAAGTAGACGAGCTCAGGGCGAGGATCTCCTTCCAGAGAGACATCAGGGACTGTGACATACTCTGTTCCAAGGAAACATGGCTCTCTCGGGATATACTGTTCATGTCTATTCAGCCATCTTGGTTCTCAGTACACCGCGCAGACAGGAATAAAGAACTCTCTGGGAAAAAAACAAGTTGGGGGTGTATGTTTCATGATTAATTACTCATGATGTCATTGTGATAAACATACAGAAACTCAAATACTTTTGTTCACCCAACCTAGAATACCTCACGATCAAATGCAGACCGTATTACCTCCCAAGATAATTATCTTCGGTTATACAGCCCTGTATATTCCCCCTCAAGCCGTACCATAACGGCCCTCAAGGAACTACACTGGACTTTATACAAACTTGAAAACACATATCCTGAGGCCACATTATTGTAGCTAGGGATTTTGACCAAAAAAATGGAGGAAAACTCTACTAAGGTTCTATCAACACATTGACTGTAGTACTCGCTCTAGTAAAACACTAGACCACTGCTACTCACCTTTTCAAAATGGTTACAATGACTCCATTTAGCTCCTCCCCTCCTATAGGGAAAAACTCAAACAAGAAGTACCCGTGCTAAGGTCTATTCAACGTTGATCTGACCAATTGGAATCCATGCTTCAAGATTGTTTTGATCACGAGGACTGGGATATGTTCCAGGTAGCCTATGATAATAACATTGACGCATGAGTTCATCAGGAAGTGTATAGGGGATGTTCCCACTGTGACTATTAAAACCTAACCAAACCAGAAACCGTCGCTAGATGGCAGCATTTATGCAAAACTGACAGCACAAACCACTGCATGTCACCATGGCAAGGTGACTGGGAATATGGTTGAATACAAACAGTGTAGTTATTCCCTCCGTAAGGCAATAAAACAGACAAAAAGTCAATACAGAGACAAAGTTGAGTCACAATTCAATGGCTCAGACACGAGACGTATGTTGCAGGTTCTACAGACAATCATGGATTACAAAGGGAAAACCAGCCACGTCACGGACACCTTATGTCTTGCTCCCAGACAAGCTAAATACCTTCTTTGCCCGCTTTGAGGATAACACAGTGCTCCCAAGGAATGTGGGCTCTCGGTGGCCGCCGTGAGTAAGACATTTAAGCGTGTTAACCCTTGCAAGACTGCCGGCATCCCTAGTCGTGTCCTAAGAGGATGCGAGGACCATTTGGCTGGATGGAGTGTTTACTCACATATTCAATCTCTCCCTATTCCAGTCTTCTGTCCCCACCTGCTTCAAGATGTCAACAATAGTTCCTGTACCCAAGAAAGCAAAGGTAACTGAACTAGATGACTTTCGCCCCGTAGCACTCAATTTCTGTCATCATGAAGTGCTTTGAGAGGCTAGTAAGGGATCACATCACCGCTACCTTACACCCTAAACCGACGTCAATTTGCTTACCGCCCCATAAATCCACAGACGATGCAATCACCATCGCACTGCACACTGCCCTAACCCATCTGGACAAGAGGAAAACCTACGTCAGAATATTGTTCATTGACTATAGCTCAGCCTTCAACACCATAGTACCCTCCAAGCTCATCATTAAGCTCATGGTCCTGGGTTTGAATCCCGCCCTGTGCAACTAGCGCCTCTGGACTAAGGGGTGCCTCATGACTGAGGAAACTCCTCCGGACTGAGGGACAGGTCCGGACTGAGGGACAGGTCCGGACTGAAGGGCAGCTCATGACTGAGAGGTAGCTCATGACTGAGAGGTAGCTCATGACCGAGAGGTAGCTCATGACCGAGGGGTAGCTCCGAGGGGTAGCGCTGGGCAGACGGCAGACTCTGACCTGCTGAGGCGCACAGTAGGCCTGGTGCGTGATGCCGGAACTGGTGGTACCGGGCTGAGGATACGCACCTCAAGGCTAGTGCGGGGAGCAGCAACAGGGCATACAGGGTTCTGGAGACGCACAGGAGGCTTGGTGCGTGGTGCCGGAACTGGTGGTACCGTGCTGGAGACACGCACCTCAGGGTGAGTGCGTGGAGGAGGAACAGGGCTCTGAAGACGCACAGGAAGCTGGGCTGGGGCGAGGAGGTGGCACCGGATATACCGGACCGTGAAGGCATACTGGAGCTCTTGAGCACCGAGCCTGCCCAACCTTACCTGGTTGAATGCTCCCCGTAGCCAGGCCAGTGCGGGGAGGTGGAATAACCCGCACTGGGCTGTGCTGGCGAACCGGGGACACCATGCGTAACATGTGTAAGGCTGGTGCTATGTACACCGGCCCGAGGAGACGAACTGGAGACCAGATGCCTTGTGCCGGCTTCATGGCACCTGGCTCGATGCCCACTCTAGCCCGGCCGATACGAGGAGCTGGGATGTACCGCACCGGGCTATGCACACGTACAGGAGACACCGTGCGCTCTTCTGCATAACACGGTGTCTGCCCATACTCTCGCTCTCCACGGTAAGCACAGGAAGTTACAGGTACAGGGGAGGCCATGGGAAGGTCCTGAATGCTTAGAATGTATCCCAAATGGCACCCTATTCCCTTTATAGAGCTTCTTGGTCCCTGGTCCAAAGTAGTGCACTATATAGGACATAGGGTAACATTTGAGGCAGACATTAATGATTTTAGTGCAGCAGCTTCACTGTCAACAGTCGTCCATTCATACTCTGAATGGACGACTGTAAAAATTTACAAATATATAACACTAGATTTCATGATTCTTTTGTTATTGGTAAATGCCAAATGTACTGTAGAACAGGCGTTTTCAAACTTTTCTTGCCCAGGCGATCTGGTGACCCAAATTATCCTTGCCATTATCATTCACCTGATGAAAGGTAATACATAATACATTGACCTCCTCACAGTACAAGAGGAAGTGCAAACTTCCAAACGGATTCTCGCCACGCCACCTGGTAGGAGCGACCTGTCAGGTAGGACGCAATCCAGGCGTGGGCCGCGCCGGAGATGCCCAACTCGGAGAGGGTGGAGAGGAGGATCTGATGGTTCACAGTATCAAAGGCAGCCGATAGGTCTAGAAGGATGAGAGCAGAGGAGAGAGAGTTAGCTTTAGCAGTGCGGAGCGCCTCCGTGACACAGAGAAGAGCAGTCTCAGTTGAATGACTAGTCTTGAAACCTGACTGATTTGGATCAAGAAGGTCATTCTGAGAGAGATAGCAGGAGAGCTGGCCAAGGACGGCATGTTCAAGAGTTTTGGAGAGAAAAGAAAGAAGGGATACTGGTCTGTAGTTGTTGACATCGGAGGGATCGAGTGTAGGTTTTTTCAGAAGGGGTGCAACTCTCGCTCTCTTGAAGACGGAAGGGACGTAGCCAGCGGTCAAGGATGAGTTGATGAGCGAGGTGAGGTAAGGGAGAAGGTCTCCGGAAATGGTCTGGAGAAGAGAGGAGGGGATAGGGTCAAGTGGGCAGGTTGTTGGGCGGCCGGCCGTCACAAGACGCGAGATTTCATCTGGAGAGAGAGGGGAGAAAGAGGTCAAAGCACAGGGTAGGGCAGTGTGAGCAGAACCAGCGGTGTCGTTTGACTTAGCAAACGAGGATCGGATGTCGTCGACCTTCTTTTCAAAATGGTTGACGAAGTCATCCGCAGAGAGGGAGGAGGGGGGGGGAGGGGGAGGAGGATTCAGGAGGGAGGAGAAGGTGGCAAAGAGCTTCCTAGGGTTAGAGGCAGATGCTTGGAATTTAGAGTGGTAGAAAGTGGCTTTAGCAGCAGAGACAGAAGAGGAGAATGTAGAGAGGAGGGAGTGAAAGGATGCCAGGTCCGCAGGGAGGCGAGTTTTCCTCCATTTCCGTTCGGCTGCCCGGAGCCCTGTTCTGTGAGCTCGCAATGAGTCGTCGAGCCACGGAGCAGGAGGGGAGGACCGAGCCGGCCTGGAGGATAGGGGACATAGAGAGTCAAAGGATGCAGAAAGGGAGGAGAGGAGGGTTGAGGAGGGTTGAGGAGGCAGAATCAGGAGATAGGTTGGAGAAGGTTTGAGCAGAGGGAAGAGATGATAGGATGGAAGAGGAGAGAGTAGTGGAGAGAGAGCGAAGGTTGGGACGGCGCGATACCATCCGAGTAGGGGCAGTGTGGGAAGTGTTGGATGAGAGCGAGAGGGAAAAGGATACAAGGTAGTGGTCGGAGACTTGGAGAGGAGTTGCAATGAGATTTGTGGAAGAACAGCATCTAGTAAAGATGAGGTCAAGCGTATTGCCTGCCTTGTGAGTAGGGGGGGAAGGTGAGAGGGTGAGGTCAAAAGAGGAGAGGAGTGGGAAGAAGGAGGCAGAGAGGAATGAGTCAAAGGTAGACATGGGGAGGTTAAAGTCACCCAGAACTGTGAGAGGTGAGCCATCCTCAGGAAAGGAACTTATCAAGGCGTCAAGCTCATTGATGAACTCTCCAAGGGAACCTGGAGGGCGATAAATGATAAGGATGTTAAGCTTGAAAGGGCTGGTAACTGTGACAGCATGGAATTCAAAGGAGGCGATAGACAGATGGGTCAGGGGAGAAAGAGAGAATGTCCACTTGGGAGAGATGAGGATCCCAGTGCCACCACCCCGCTGACCAGAAGCTCTCGGGGTGTGCGAGAACACGTGGGCAGACGAGGAGAGAGCAGTAGGAGTAGCAGTGTTATCTGTGGTAATCCATGTTTCCGTCAGTGCCAAGAAGTCGAGGGACTGGAGGGAAGCATAGGCTGAGATGAACTCTGCCTTGTTGGCTGCAGATCGGCAGTTCCAGAGGCTGCCGGAGACCTGGAACTCCACGTGGGTCGTGCGCGCTGGGACCACCAGGTTAGAGTGGCAGCGGCCACGCGGTGTGAAGCGTTTGTATGGTCTGTGCAGAGAGGAGAGAAGAGGGATAGACAGACACATAGTTGACAGGCTACAGAAGAGGCTACGCTAATGCAAAGGAGATTGGAATGACAAGTGGACTACACGTCTCGAATGTTCAGAAAGTTAAGCTTACGTTGCAAAAAAATCTTATTGACTAAAATGATACAGTACTGCTGGCTGGTGAAGTAGGCTAGCTAGCAGTGGCTGCGTTGTTGACTTTGTTTGAAAGTGTAGCTGGCTAGGTAACCTCGATAACTGGCTAGGTAACCTCGATAACCTCGATAATTACTCTAAACTACACAATTATCTTGGATACAAAGACAGCAAAGACAACTATGTAGCTTGCTAACACTACACTAATCAAGTCGTTCCGTTGTAATGTAATTGTTTCTACAGTGCTGCTACAGTGCTGCTATTCGGTAGAGGTTGGCTAGCTGGCTAGCTAGCAGTGTTGACTAGGTAGGAGAACGGCGGCGCGAGGGACGAAAATAGCTGGCTAGCTAACCTCGATAATTACTCTAAATTAAATTAAATTACGATAATTACTCTAAACTACACAATTATCTTAGATACAAAGACAGCAAAGACAACTATGTAGCTAGCTAACACTACACTAATCAAGTCGTTCCGTTGTAATGTAATAGTTTCTACAGTGCTGCTATTCGGTAGAAGTTGGCTAGCTAGCTAGCTAGCAGTGTTGACTACGTGAGTACGTTAGAAGGACGAAAATAGCTGGCTAGCTAACCTCGATAATTACTCTAAACTACACAATTATCTTTGATACAAAGACGGCTATGTAGCTAGCTAAGAAAAAATTGCTAAGATCAAACAAATCAAACCGTTGTACTGTAATGAAATGGAATGAAAAACCAACAAACTAACATGGTCCAAACACACCAAGACAGTCATGAAGAGGGCATGACAAAACCTATTCCCCCTCAGGAGACTGAAAGGATTTGGCATGGGTCCTCAGATCCTCAAAAGGTTTTACAGCTGCACCATCGAGAGCATCCTGATGGGTTGCATCAATGCCTGGTATGGCAACTGCTCGGCCTCCAACCGCAAGGCACTACAGAGGGTAGTGTGTACAGCCCAGAACATCACTGGGGCTAAGCTTCCTGCCATCCAGGACCTTTATACCAGGCGGTGTCAGAGAAAGGCCCAAAAAATTGTCAAAGACTCCAGCCACCCTATTCATAGACTGCCACACAGCAAGTGGTACCAGAACGCCAAGTCTAGGTCCAAGAGGCTTCTAAACAGCTTCTACCCCCAAGCCATAAGACTCCTGAACAGCTAATCAAATGGAAACCTGAACCCAGACCTCTTCTACGCTGCTGCTACTGTCTGTTATTATCTATGCATAGTCACTTTAACTATACCTACATGTACATATTACCTCAATTACCTCGACACCGGTGACCCTGCACATTGACTCTGTACCGGTACCCCCTGTATATAGCCCCGCTATTGTTATTCACTGCTGCTCATTAATTATTTATTATTCTTATCTCTTACTGTTTAACACGTTTTTTTCTTAAAACTGCATTGTTGGTAAAGGGCTTGTAGGTAAGCATTTCACTGTAAGGTCTACACCTGTTGTAGTCGGCACATGTGACAAATAACACTTTATTGAATTGAACTATAGTTACCATAAACATACTGTTGCACTGTAAAAAAGCCAACTTAAGCAATTGCTTAATGAGCGTTATTCTGTGAGTTCAGTGGACTTCAAAAGGACAAGAATTTCAGCTAATGTGTTGAAGTTTGTTTATTTGAGGGGTTAAGTCTATTGATCCACCGGTGTCAATCTAAACAAAATCTGTCAGTTTTAATTAAAGATCTGTGGTTTTGCATGGGCTGCGTCTCAATCCACGACATCTGCCTATGGCGGCTTTCCGATGGAAGGTGGCCGAACTACAGCTGTGTTTGTCAGACTATGAAACATCCTGAAATTCGGTCTTCTCACGAATGTCTGTAGCGTCCAAACAGTTTAATAATGTGACCACTCTATGGAATGACGAGACTACGGACACGGGCCGATAAGCGTTCACACTGCTGTAACGTATGGCGTAACTCCAACCCATCCTCCTTATCCTTCTCTAGGTCCCAGCCAGGCTTCAGCACCACCGCAGCCACACTGGAGACGGCGGGCTGGACCGGCTTACATGAGGAGCTGTCTGGAGAGTCACGTACATAATATGCTTTTAGCATGTTAACATGACACACACGGGAAGAACGCCTTCGATCTAGGGTCTTTATCACAATTGGTGTCACTGGGTTTCTTTTCCACAAGATATGGTCCAGAAAAACATGCTGACAGAGATGAGCCAGGGATTGGCAACGAAACTAAAACTTGATCCCCTGGTGCAAAAGAACGGCCAACAGCCTTTTTGTCATAATGCAACAAAGGGCACCCCCTCATCCCAATCGGTACTGGTATCCATGCAATACTTGCGTAGCATTCCCTTCAGCGTCTGATGCCAGCGTTCGAGAGCCCCTTGACTCTCTGGATGATACGGACTGGAGACCTAATGGGAAATACACAGCGTCTTACACATTTGAAAACAGTTTGGACATACAGTTGGATCCCTGATCAGTTTGGATTACTTTAGGGAGTCCAAACGTAGAGAAGAACTTCACTAGTGCCTTCACCCCAGTCTTAGCCGTTATAGTACGGAGAGGAATAGCCTCTGGGTATCGAGTAGCACTGCGCATTATTGTTAGTAAGAACTGGTTACCTGACCTGGTTTTCGGGAATGGACCTACACAATCAATTATCACTCTCTCAAACGGTTCCCCCACCACAGGAATCGGGCAGAGCGGCGCTCGGGACTGTTTGATTCGCTTTCCCAGTGAGTTGACATACGTGACATGTTTTACAAAATTTGACAACGTCAGACTTCAAACCTGGCCAGAAAAAATGACGAAGGACTCGGTTATAAGTCTTTGTGATACCCAAATGTCCAGACCACGCCTGGTCATGGGTGAGTGACAGCACCTGCTGTCGGAACGGTGTAGGAACAACCACTTGACACACTTCACTCCAGTCATTTACGGTGTCATGAGCTGCCCATTTCCGCATCAAAACTCCTGCTTCCATAAAGTAGGCGGTCTCTCTAGTTTTAACTTCCTCAATGGAAATTACCGAAGCAAAACACTTGCGAAAACTGGTGTCTCCTTTTTGACATTCAATCACCTTCTCAGGGGTGACAGACAAAATAATATCATGTAATTGGGGCGCGATTTTGCTTTCCCCTGCCTTAGTTTTTACAGGGGTAAAAACTGTCGGCATTGCAGAAGGAATAATCGGTGCATTGTCTTCTACTTCAACATTCTCAAAAATGGAACTAGCCAAATCCACCACATCTCCAAGCTTGCGACATTGTGCCCTCGTTAACACACAAGCAGGAAAAACATGGGGAAATGCTTGAACCAATTTCTCCACTGTAGTTCTGATTTCTGGGTTGTCTACTACCTCTAACACAGGAGTGACGTTACCACCAGCAATATCATTCCCTAGTAGCAAAGTGACTCCTTTTACTGGCAGTGTAGACACTACACCAACACGGAAACGTCCTGATACCAAGTCTGACACTAAGTGGACCCAGTGTAGTGGTACAGGTACGGTTTTTGTCTCTATCCCCTGTAATATGACATGCGAGCCACAATACGTTTCAGGAGACAGGGGTAAAGCATCAGTAACAATAACTGACTGCGCCGCCCCGGTGTCTCGTAAGATTTGAATAGGCTTTTGATCAGCTTCTTCTCCAGTTAAGGAAACACAACCGGCAGAGATACATGGAGCATAGACAGGATCCGGTTTCTCAAATGCTGAATCAATAACTCGGTCCAACGGACGAGACAAAGACTTGACTAAACCCACACTTTTCATTTTTGGGGACTGTTTCGGTTTATTTTTCAAAACCGGGCAGTCCGCAATCATGTGACCCTTTTGGTGACAGTAAAAACATTCACGGATTTCATGAAAAGGCTTAGGGTTGTCAGAGGAAAAGCGACCTGAACGAGGCACTGATGACGTAATCAGTCTACCTTCAAAACGAGGTGCACCAAAGACAGTCTTGTGTGTCAAAGCGTACTCATCTGCCAACACTGCTGCCTGGGCCAATGTCGCCACTTTCTGTTGATTTAACTTTTTAGGGATAGGGGGCAGCATTTTCACTTTGGATGAATAGCGTGCCCAGAGTGAACTGCCTCCTACTCTGTCCCAGATGCTAATATATGCATATTATCATTACGATTGGATAGAAAACACTGAAGTTTCTAAAACTGTTTGAATGATGTCTGTGAGTATAACATAACTCATATGGCAGGCAAAAACCTGAGAAAAAATCGAAACAGGAAGTGGGAATTCTGAGGCTAGATGTCAACAGTCTGTAGAACGTTGAATGAAGCTTCTACTGTGATGTTGAGCCAGATGGGAGCTGTTTGAGTCAGTGGTCTGGCAGAGAGCCAAGTGCTGGTCACACGCATTCCACATGATATCGACTTGCGTTCCATTACTTCTATAGACACAAAGGAATTCTCCGGTTGGAATGTTATTGAATATTTATGATAACAATATCCTAAAGATTGATTATATACTTAGTTTGGGAAGTTTATTCAACCTGTAATATAACTTTTTGAAGTTTTCGTCCGACGTTCGCCTGGACCTGCACAAGCGTTTGGATATGTGTACTAAACATGCTAACAAAAGTAGCTACTTGGACATAAATAATGGACATTATCGAACAAAACAACAATTTATTGTGGAACTAGGATTCCTGGGAGTGCATTCTGATGAAGATCATCAAAGGTAAGGGAATATTTATAATGTAATTTTGTATTTCTGTTGACTCCAACATGGCGGAGAAATGTTGTTTCTATCTGAGCGCCGTCTCAGATTATTGCATGGTATTCTTTTTCCTAAAGTTTTTTTAAAAATCTGACACAGCGGTTGCATTAAGAACAAGTGTATCTTTAATTCTATGTAAAACATGTATCTTTCATAAAAGTTTATGATGAGTATTTCTGTTATTTGATATGGCTCTCTGCAATTTCTTCTGATATTTTGGAGGCATTTCTGAACATGGCGCCAATGTAAACTCAGATTTTTGGATATAAAGATTAACTTTATCGAACAAAACATACATGAAGTCCTGGGAGTGGCATCTGATGAAGATCATCAAAGGTTAGTGATTCATTTTATCTATATTTCTGCTTTTTGTGAATCCTCTCTTTGGCTGAAAAAAGTGTTATTCTGTGAATAGGCACTCACCTAACATAATCGTTTGGTGTGCTTTCGTCGTAAAGCCTTTTTGAAATCGGACACTGTGGCTGGATTTACAACAAGCGTGTCTTTAAAATGGTGTAAAATACATGTATATTTGAGGAATTTTAATTATGGGATTTCTGTTTTGAATTTGGCGCCCTGCAGTTTCACTGGCTGTTGAAGAGGTGGGACGCTACCGTCTCAGGTACCCTAGAGAGGTTTTAAAGGCCAAATGCAGCCATTTTTATAGCAATATCAAATCATTTCTGGTCAACAATTAAGGACCTTACTTTAAAAGTTTACTTTTAAAATGGACTAAAATAGTTATTAGCTGTCACGTTCTGACCATAGTTCTTGTGTGTTTAGCTTGTTTTAGTGTTGGTCAGGACGTGAGCTGGGTGGGCATTCTATGTTGTGTGTTTAGTTTGTCTGTTTCTATGTTTGGCCTAATATGGTTCTCAATCAGAGGCAGGTGTTTTGTGTTGTCTCTGATTGGGAATCATATTTAGGTGGCTTTTTTTGTGTTGGGATTTTGTGGGTGGTTGTTTCCTGTCTTTGTGTTTTCTCTGCACCAGATAGGGCTGTATCGGTATGCCACATTTGTTATTTTGTTATTTGTAAGTGTTCACGTTATTTCGTTCATTTAATCATGTTGAGCACGTACTACGCTGCGTCTTGGTCCGATCCCTGCTACTCCTCCTCTTCAGACGAAGTGGAGGAATGCTGCCGTTACAGAACCACCCACCAATCTCGGACCAAGCAGCGTAGTAACGGGAAGCAACGGGAAGCAGCGGCAGCAGCGGTACCAGGAGGAATGGACTTGGGAAGACGTATTGGACGGAAAGGGTGGCTACACATGGGAGGAGATCCTGGCTGGTAGGGATCGCCTTCCATGGGAACAGGTGGAGGCAGCTAGGAGAGCGGAAGCAGCTGCGAAGGGGAACAGGTGTTATGAGGGAACACGGCTGGCCAGGAAGCCCGAGAAGAAACCCCCAAAAATGTCTTGGGGGGGGGGGGAGGGGGGATAAAGGGGAGTGTGGCGAAGTCAGGTAGGAAACCTGCGCCCACTTCCTGTGCTTACCGTGGAGAGCGGGAGTACAGGCAGACACCGTGTTATGCGGAAGAGCGCACGGTGTCTCCTGTATGTGTGCTTAGCCCGGTGCGGTACATTCCAGCTCCACGTATCGGCCGGGCTAGAGTGGGCATCGAGCCAGGTGCCATGAAGCCGGCTCAACGTATCTGGTCTCCAGTACGTCTCCTCGGGCCGATGTACATGGCACCAGCCTTACGCATGGTGTCCCCGGTACGCCAGCACAGCCCAGTGCAGGCTATTCCACCTCGTCGCACTGGCCTGGCTACGGGGAGCATTAAACCAGGTAAGGTTGGGCAGGCTCGGTGCTTAAGAGCTCCTGTACGCCTTTACGGTCCGGTATATCCGGTGCCACCTCCTCGCCCCATCCCAGTGCCAACATCACGCACCAGGCTTCCAGTGCGTCTCCAGAGCCCTGTTCCTCCTCCACGCACTCTCCCTGTGGTGCGTGTCTCCAGCCCGGTACCTCCAGTTCCGGCACCACGCACCAAGCCTCCTGTGCATCTCCAGAGCCCTGTACGCACTGTTCCTTCTCCCCGCACCAGCCTAGTGGTGGTTGTCTCCAGTCCAGTACCACCAGTTCCGGTACCACGCACTAGGCCTATAGTGCGCTTTGAGAATCCAGTGTGCCCTGTACCTGCTCCCCGCACTCGCCTAGTGGTGCGTGTCTCCATTCCGGTACCACCAGTTTCGGCACCACGCACCAGACCTACTGTGCGCCTCAGCAGGTCAGAGTCGGCCGTCTGCCCAGTGCCACCTGCGCTGCCCGTCTGCCCAGCGCCGTCAGACGAAGAGGAGGAAGGCTGCCGTTACATTAGCAAAAAACTATTTATGAAGAAATAATTTTCTAGGACTGTCTGGGAGTGGTCTGAGTGAGGAGGGGACGACTGAAAACGAACTGTTATTGGCAGAGAGGTTTGGAACTCTATTTGTTATTGGTCTATTACCCAATTTACCGCCTGCCATGTCACCAGGCAAGCCGAAACTCCCACCCATGCAAACCAGCTGATTAGAAGGTCCTGTGTAGATTGTATTTTCAACCAGTAACTATCAGGAAAAAACACTGATCCCATTTTTTTCTAACTTTTAAAGTGTTATTTTCATGTGCAATATACTGTAATACAATCCACAGGACATATTTTAATGTCACTACACTGGGCATTTAAGTATTAAGAGAAGTTTAAAAAAAATATGTTATTTTTCATTTGTTGCTACTTAACATAGCATTGATTGACATAATATAGCATAACATGACACAGTTTAATATAGCACAGTAAACATATACAAAAATCTTACTCTACAGTTTCTGTTTAATACCCACTATGATGAATGATTGTAATGTGTTCACTTATTTGCATGTATTTTACTCTATACTAATATTGTAATTTCATTTTCAGATAGCTTATCATTTGTACCACTATGACTTTGAGGTAGATTGATTTCAATTTAAATTATTCGTACAACAACTAAAAACTTCTCCTTTTTCAAAAATATTTTGATGCAGAAAATACAACTTATTACAAGCTTGATTATATGACATTGTAAAAGTTAATACAACCAGTTATAAAGCATTGTAACAGCAGGCTTTAAGTGGTGTTAGCAAGTTGTCTTTACACAAAACACACATGCAGCACCGTGAACCACACGTAGCCTGCTGGTGTTACTGCTGTCAGTGTGGTTTGAGCCAGGAAGAAGAAGTTGCTCTGAATTTATGAGAACAGGAAACACAGGAACAAGCAAACAGAATTTTCACAATCATTTGTCCGTCCATCTACCTACAGTATCTATCATATTCATTGAATGTTCCATTGGCAGGGCTTCCCAAAGTGAAGATGTTATTTAGAGTGAAATGTGATGATACACAACAGAAGATACAATCAAGAGATGAATAATGATGTTCCTTTTTATGCAACACTGTACAGTACACAGCCTGCACATGTAAGTCATTGTTCACCAGATTAGGTCATAAGAAAGTTTCTTAAAACACATACTTTTACTTTTCATTTGTCGCTACATAAGTTATGTTAACTTAAAATAGCATAGCATAACATGATATAAGAATATCTAACTGTACAGTATAATTTGTTTAAGATGATGATTGACTTGATCTGCATGTTGACTTATTTGTATGTATTTGACGCTATACTATACTATAATTTTCAGATAACAAATCGTATGTACCGCTATGATTTTGAGTTTGATGTTGATTTAAACCTAACGTTGTTAGAACTCTCTTTGTTATTGGTCTCTATTAACTAATACTGCCTGGTGATGTCACGAGGCAAACCATAACTCCACCCATACAAAACCTGCTGATTACATGGTCCTGTGTAGATAGTTTCTGGTTGAAAATACAATCAGGAAGTAACACTGATCAAATTGTTTCACACTTTTGCAGTGTTAGTTTCATCAACTGTTGTCCAATATGGAATTGTAGATGCACTGGGCTTTTACTACAAAAAAAAATGCAGTGAAAGCATTGAACCTCTGCTGCGGAAATGCACATAGACACAGGCTACATTTTTGTTAAACATTTTCTTTCAATGTATGGACTTTTAAGAAGCAAAGTGTCACTTGCCACAGAATCATGATGATGCAAAATGCATTATGATGATGTGGCAAGTGACACTTTTGGTGCTTTCAAGACAACTGGGAACTCAGAGAAGTCTGAGCTCTAGAAAGTATTCTGAGTTTACGATTTGGAATTCCGAATTGGTTGACTGTTCAAAACGTTTTTTCTCAGTCAGAGCAAATCTTTTCCCGAGTTCCCAGTTGTTTTGAACACAGCAATTTGCTTCTTGAAAATACAATATCTTGAAAACTTGACTGCTGACATGCAAAACGACTTATAAAAAATAAAAAAGGCAGGTAGCCTAGCGGTGAAGAGCCTTGGGCCAGTAACCGAAAGGTCCCTGGCTTAAATCCCCGAACCGACTAGGTGAAACATCTGTTGATATGCCCTTGAGCAAGGCACTTAACCGTAATTGCTAATCTAAATTACTAAAATGTAAAACATATTTTAAAAAATACTTTAAAAAAAGTAAAAAAAAAAGAAAAAAATAAAACAGATTAGTATTCAAATTATTTATGGAAACGCAATAAGCTAAATAAATTATATTTCCCTGTCTGTAAAGAGAGTCATCGGTAAGGGGGAAACTCATCTCAACCACCACCAGACATCAGTGAGCATAGTGGAGCGCTGAGGAGTGATATATGCCAATTAGGAATGAGGGGGCTGATTACATGGCCAGGTTCGACTTTAATCAGGACACCAGGGTTAACACACCTATGCTTGTAATAAATGCCATGGAATTTTTATTGAGAGTCAGGACACCCATTCAAAATCCCTTCCGATAGACAGCACCCTATGCAGGAGAATGTCCCCTTCACTGGCCTGGGATTCAATCTTAAAACAAGAGGAAATGTGGCCCATACTGGCCCCCCAAAACTACATCCAGCATCTGGTCTCCCATTCAGGGACTGACCAGGACCAACCCTGCTTAGCTTTAGAGGCAAGCCAGCAGTGGGATACAGAGTGGTATGCTGCTGGCCTGCATATACACTGTATATTTGTATATCCAACTGCTCATTCTTTTACAACTCTATGTCCACTCTAATATTTTGTATATAAATGTACATTACCGGTCAAAAGTTTTAGAAGACCTACTCATTCAAGGGTTTTGCTTTATTTATTTATAAAGCAGACAACACAGCCAGCGGACATTATGAGTACCAGGTCATGCTGTTTGGACTCGCCAACACCCCCGTTGTCTTCCAGGCCCTGGTAAACGATGTACTCCGGGGACATGCTAAACCAGTTTGCATTCGTATACCTTGATGACATCCTGTTTTTTTTTCTCCCCGGTCTGCACAAGAACATGTTCTGCATGTCAGACAGGTCCTTCAGCGCCTCCTGGAGAACCAATTGTTCGTAAAATCCAAGAACTGTGAGTTCCACCGCTCTACCATCTCCTTTCTGGGATGTGTCATTGCTGAGGGACATGTCCAGATGGATCCTGGAAAGGTGAAAGCAGTGGTGGATTGGCCTCAACCCACGTCCAGGGTGCAGTTGCAACGTTTCCTAGGTTTTGCTAACTTCTACCGCCGTTTCATTCGGGGTTACAGTACCCTGGCGGCCCCCCTCTCTGCACTCACCTCTCCCAAGGTACTGTTTACATGGTCTCCAGCTGTCAACAAAGCCTTTGTGGACCTGAAGCATCGGTTCACAACAGCACCCATCCTCATCCATCCGGACCCGTCCTGTCAATTTATGAGTGAGTTTGATGCTTCTGATGTTGGAGTGGGGACCATCCTGTCCCAGCGATCTGCCCAGGACCAAAAGCTTCATCCCTGTACCTTCCTGTCCCATCGACTCAAGTCTGCAGAAAGAAACTACGATGTTGGTAACCGAGAACTCGAACACAAGAATATGGAATATCTCAGCACAGCCAAGCGCCTTAATTCCAGGCAGGCCCAGTGGGCTCTGTTATTTACTATGTTCAATTTCACCATCTCCTACCGCCCAGGGTCCAAATACGTGAAGCCGGACGCTCTCTCCTGTCTATACAGTTCCACTGCCATTCCCTCTGAATCTAAGACCATCCTCCCTGCCTCTTGTTTGGCGACTTCTGTTTGGGGAAATGAGGCTCTGGTCCGCAAGGCTCAGCATTCCCAGTCGGACCCTGGGGGGTGCCCGGCTAACCGTCTGTTTGTGCCTGATACGGTCCGGTCTCAGGTCCTGGAATGGGCTCAATCCTCCAGGCTCACCTGGCTTTCCTTCCTCCTGGACCCTGGCTTTCCTCCGTCAACGCTTCTGATGGCCCACCATGGTTCCTGATGTCTCGGCCTTCGTCACCGCATGCATGGTATGCTCGCAAAGCAAGACTTTCCTGTCAAGGCCGCCCTTTTCATCCCTCTTCCTAAGTTACCTTCAGCCAAGGAGATGGCCCAGCTTATGGTGCAGCACGTCTTAAGTATCCATAGACTCCCGGTTGACATTGTCTTGGACCGGGGTCATCAGTTCTCGTCCCAATTCTGGAAGCACTCTTATTGGGTCGTCAGCCAGCCTGTCCTCTGGGTTTCATCCCCAATCTAACTGCCAGTCGGAGCGAGCCAATCAAGATATGGAGACGGCACTCCGGTGTCTGGTTGCCAGTAACCCCACCACCTGGAGTCAGCAACTGGTCTGGGTGGGGTATGCCAGGAACACTCTCCCTTGCTCGGCTACTGGACTAACCCCATGGAGCATTCGAAAGGGGAATCAGTCCCCGCTCTTCCCAGAGCAAGAAGTTGAGGTCAACGTGCCTTCAGCCCAGATGTTCATCCGCCACTGTCGGCGTACCTGGAAAAGAGCTAGGGCGGCTCTTCTCAAGACCACCTCCAGGTATCGTCGACAAGTGGACTCCCACCGGACTCTGGCTCCTCGTTGTCGTGTAGAGGGTATGGCTGTCCACTCGGGACCTACCCTCTAGGTAGAATCCCATAAACCTTACCCCCGTTTCATTGGCCCTTTCCCCATTTCTAGAGTCATTAGTCCCACTGCTGTCCGTCTGTTGCCCTGTACCCTCCGTGTTCACCCTACTTTTTATGTTTCAAGGATTAAACCCTTGTCTCACTGTCCTCTGTCTTCTGCTTCTAGGCCAATCCCTCCCCCCCGTGTCATCGATAGCCAGCCAGCGTATACGGTGAGACGCCTCCTGAGGGTTCGACCACGGGGCAGGGGTTTCCAGTATCCGGTTGACTGGGAGGGTTATGGCCCGGAGGAGAGGTGCTGGGTTCCGGCTAAAGACATCCTGGGCCCGGCCCTCATCGCCAATTTTCACCGCCGACACCCCGGTCAGCCAGGTATGCGCCCAGGTAGGACGCCAGGTGGCGTCCTTAGGGGGGGGGGGGTACTGTCACACTCTGATCTGTTTCACCTGTCCTTCTGATTGTCTCCACCCCCTCCAGGTGTCGCTTATTTTCCCTGGTGTATTTATCCATTTGTTTCCTGTCTCTCTGTGCCAGTTCGTCTAATATGTTCAAGTCAACCAACGTGGTTTTCCCTGTGCGCCTGCTTTTCTATTCTCTTTTACTAGTCCTCCCTGTTTTGAACTTTGCCTGTTTTTCTGGACTCCATTCCCACCTGCCTGACAATTCTGCCTGCCCTGACCTCGAGCCTGCCTGCCATTCTGTACCTCTGCAACTCTGATCTGGTTTTGACCTTTTGCCTGTCCACGACCATTCTCTTGCCTTCCCCTTTTGGATTGTTAAACATCTTGGACTGTAACCATCTGCCTCCTGTGTCTGCATCTGGGTCTCGCCTTGTGCCCTTATATACATGGTAAAAACGTGTTAAGAAAAATATAATTACATAATAACAAATCTTATATTAAACACAAGTTGATTTGTAACATGATAAAAATGCATTCTACCCCGTCTTTAATTTCACAAACACCTGAGTCTGGAGTGCATTTTCAGTTCCTATATAAATGTCTAATGTATTGGAAAGAGGTTATCAAGTAATTTCACATGCCATGGAACATTTTAGAATTGCAAACAGAATGTTTTATGTGAAATTTGTGGTTGTGGGTATACAACCTTCTAGAGGAAGTATAGGCCTATGTGTAAGTCGCTCTGGATAAGAGCGTCTGCTAAATGACTTAAATGTAAAATGTAAAAATGTGACAATCCTTCCTCATTTAGGTTTAATCATTTATCAAAGTATGGTGACCTTGCGTTTCACCCTCGCTATTCTACTAACTCTCCTCCATCATTTAGGTAAAAGTATTTTCTAAGACATCTGTATAGTGATATTGATTAGACATGTCTATAATCTGATTAGCAGATACAGTAAGTAACAGGCAGTATCATTTGTACTGATTATTCTGCTTATAACCAGTCCAATCAGTGTACTGGTTGTCTAACCAGTGGGTGACACAAGAACTCAGAAGTCATAATCTAATGAAGAACTGAAGTTTTAAGTCATGTGTTGTGATGTGTTGAACTTTACAACATTCAAGTAATTTATTGACTTAAATTTAAAATATGTAATTAACTTTAGGGCAACATTTTTTGACGATACTGTAGTTCTAAACACATGTTGAAGCTATACATATTTTGGGTTGTGATTATACACAATTTTGGGTTGTGATGGTATACTGATAGTATACACTACTGTGAGAAAGAGGTTATCAGTGTCACAGGAAACATCACCACAACACCATTTGAAGCAAGGACACTTCTCACTACCGGAAATGCATAGCTCAACTTGTTTTCGACATGTCTGTTAGAAACAACCACAAATACATGTCCACCCAAGCTATCTATCTATGCTTTTAGGCAGATTAAGTTGTACTTCCTGGAGTTATAATTCATGGAGTACAACTTCATCAAGTTCCTTTTACTGAATGGTTTCTGAAACGGAATTTTATTTTACCAGGCAAGTCAGTTAAGAACAAACTCTTATTTACAATGACAGCCTACCAGGGAACAGTGGGTTAACTGCCTTGATCAGGGGCAGAACAACAATCCCCTTGTCACCTCGGGGATTTGATCCAGCAGCCTTTCGGTTACTGGCCCAACGCTCTACCTGCCGCCCCAACTGAACAGTTGATAGTGGGTATCATATCCTAGTTCTTTATTGTAAAAGTACTTCTGTATTACTTGATGATCTAAAGGCAGCTGATCTTATTAATGGGTTAATTTTTAAACCATTTAGCAAATACAAAAATACATGAAGTATTCTCTGTGTTTCAGAGCCCAGTACTGAGACCTCTATGTTTGTGCTGAAGGAACAGGATGTTTCCCTGGGAAAAAATGTGTGTCCTATATTGGAAGTTTAACAGATCAGTCAATGTTGTAATGTACTCCCCAGAAGTAACCTTTGAAGGGTACGAAGGTAGGGCTGAATTTAGTGAGGGAAACCTCTCTGCTACTGAAGAACCTACAGGAAGGAGACAGTGGACTTGAGGCAGTAGTGTCTACACCCCGACCTAACCAAATTAGAGAATAAAAGGCTCTCTAAGGTCAGGGCGTGACAGTACCCCCCCAAAGGTGCGGACTCCGGCTGCAAAACCTGACTCTATAGGGGAGGGTCCGGGTGGGCATCTAGCCTCAGTGGCGGCTCCGGTGCGGGTCGTAGACCCCGCTCCGCTCGCGGATCCGTCAGCATCGGTGGCGGCTCTGGTGCGGGGATCGTCGCCGGAGGAACCGGACCGTGGATCGTCGCCGGGGGACTCCAGACAGTGCGTAAAACCGGCACACATTGTACCAGACTGCAGACCGTCGCAGGAGGTTCCAGACTGCAGACCGTCGCAGGAGGCTCCGGACTGCAGACCGTCGCAGGAGGCTCCGGACTGCAGACCGTCGCTGGATGCCTGGTGCGTGGAGCTGGCACAGGACGTACCGGGCTGGGGAGACGCAAAGGAGGCCTGGAGCGGGGAGCCGGCACAGGAAGTACCGGGCTGGGGAGACGCACAGGAGGCCTGGTGCGTGGAGCTGGCACAGGACGTACCGGGCTGTGGAGGCGCACTGGATGTCTACGGCGTAGAGCTGGCACAACGTGTCCTGGACAGATGACAACCTTCGCACGGCAAGTGCGGGGAGCTGGCACAGGACGTACCAGGCTGTGGAGGCACACTGGAGACACGGTGCGTAAAACCGGCACACATTGTACCGGAACGATACCACGCTCCTCAAAGCGAGTGCGGAGAGCTGGCACAGAACGTGCAGGGCTGGGGAGGCGTACTGGAGACCTGGTGCGTGGAGCCGGTACAGTCTTCACCAGACGGCTAGCACGCTCCTCAGGACGAGTACGGAGAGCTGACTCAGGTGGCAGTTTTTTTCCCTCTGGTTTCACATTAAACATAGTAGAAATTAGCTAAAACGGATTTGAGTTTCCCTGCATTAAAGTAGGAGCGCTGCCTCTGGATGAGCGTTTTCCTGTTTGCTTATGGCCATATACAGCTCATTGAGTGCGGTCTTAGTGCCAGCATAGATTTGTGGTGGTATACAGACGGCTATGAAAAATACAGATAAACTATCTTGGTAAATAGTGTCATCTACAGCTTATCATGAGATACTCTACCTCAGGCCAGCAAAACCTCGAGACTTCGTCAGATTTCATGCACCAGCTGTTATTTCCAAATATACATAGACCGCCACCCCTTGTCTTACTGCTGCTGTTCTATCCTGTCGAAAAAGCTTAAAACCCGCCAGCTGTATGTTTTTCATGTTGTCGTTCAGCCACAACTCGGTGAAACATAAGATATTACAATTTTGAATGTCCCGTTGGTAGGAAATACATGATAGTAGTTAATCTATTATCGATTGATTGTATGTTGGCTAATACGACCGATGGTAAAGGTAGATTACCCTCTCGGCGTCGGATCCTTACAAGGCACACGGACCTTTGTCCCTGAAATATCTGTCTCTTTCTCCTTTAAATGATGGGGATGAGGCCTTGTCGGGCGTCTGAAGTCAATCCTTCTCATTGAAGAAAAAGTATTCCTCCAATATGTCCTGATATCTGGAAGTTCTTTTCGGTCATAAGACATGGTGGTAGATACATTATTTACAAAATAAATTACAAATAATGAGAAAAAACATGCACAATTGGTTACGGGATCGTAAAACGGCAGCCATCTCCTTCGGTGCCATTCTTGGGCCAGAGAACCTTGTTTCTCATGGTCTGAGAGTCTTTAGGTGCTTTTTGGCATACTCCAAGCGGGCAGTCATGTGCTTTTTACTGAGGAGTGGCTCGGTAAAAGGCACATGACTGCCCGCTGAGGAGTGGCTTGTTTCTCATGGTCTGAGAGTCTTTAGGTGCCTTTGACAAACTCCTTCTGGAAGGTTCTCCCATCTCCGAAGAGGAACTCTAGAGCTCTGTCAGAGTGACCATCAGGTTCTTGGTCACTTCCCTGATCAAGGCCCTTCTTGGAAAAGCTTTGGTGGTTCCAAACTTCTTCCATTTAAGAATTATGGAGGCCACTGTGTTCTTGGGGACCTTCAATGTTGTAGAAATGTTTTGGTACCCTTCCCCAGATCTGTGCCTCGACACAATCCCGTATCGGAGCTCTACGGACAACTCCTTCGACCTCATGGTTTGGGTTTTGCTCCTTTGACATGATCTGTCATCTGTGGGACCTCATATAGACAGGTGTGTGCCTTTCCAAATCATGTCCAATCAATTGACCACAGGTGGACTCCAATCAAGTTGTAGAAACATCTCAAGGATGCTCAATGGAAACAGGATGCACCTGAGCTCAATTTCGAGTCTTATAGCAAAGGGTCTGAACACTTATGTGGGTCCGTTCACAGGCTGAGTGTGGTGGTCTCGCACCATGGTGAGGTGGACCATGTAAATGGTGCCGAGATGAGTGTGATCGCATTGAATCCTTTCAATTTTAAGGCAATATTCCCGTGTTCGCGGAGACTCGACGGTCCCGTTCTGTCATCTTGTGTGGCCTACCACTTTGCGGCTGAGCCGTTGTTGCTCCTAGATGTTTCCACTTTACAATAACAGCACTTACAGTTGACCGGGGCAGCTCTAGCAGGGCAAAAATTTGACTAACTGACTTGTTGGAAAGGTGGCATCCTATTATGGTGCCACGTTGAAAGTCACTGAGCACTTCAGTAAGGCCATTCTACTGCCAGTGTTTTCCTATAGAGATTGTGTGGGTGTGTGATCGATTTTATACACCTGTCATCAATGGGTGTGGCTGAAATAGCCGAATCCACTAATCTGAAAGGGTGTACACATATATACACACACACAAAAGTACTTTTATATATGCGGTACCAGTCAATAGTTTGGACTCACCTACCCATTCAAGTTTTTTTTAAACTATTTTTTACATTGTAAAATAATAGTGAAGACATTAAAACTATGAACTAACACATATGGAATCATGTAGTGGAATCATGTAGTGGAGGAGCTTCAGTCTGGCCACCCTACCATAAAGGCCTGATTGATGGAATGCTGCAGAGATGGTTGTCTTTCTGGAAGGTTCTCCCATCTCCACAGAGGAACTCTGGAGCTCTGTCAGAGTGACCATCGGGTTCTTGGTCACCTCCCTGATCAAGGCCCTGAGTTTGGCCGGGCAGCCAGCTCTAGGATGTCTTGTTGGTTCCAAAACTTCTTCCATTTAAGTATGATGGAGGCAACTATGTTCTTGGGGTCCTTCAATGCTGCAGAAAGGTTTTGGTTACCCTTCCCCAGATCTGTGCCTCAACACAATCCTGTCTCGGAGCTCTACCTACAATTCCTTCGACCTCATGGCTTGGTTTTAGCTCTGACATGCACTGTCAACTGTGGGAGCTTATATAGAAAGGTATGTGCCTTTCCAAATCATGTCCAATCAATTGAATTTACAACAGGTGGACTCCAATCAAAGTGTAAAAACATCTCAAGGATGATCAATAGAAGGAAGATGCACCGGAGCTCAATTTCGAGTCTCAAAGCAAAGGGTCTGAATACTTATGTAAATATGGTATCTGTTTTTTATTTGTAATACATTTGCAAGAATGTTTAAAAACCTGTTTTTGCTTTGTCATTATGTGTAGATTGAGGAAATCATTTAATTTAATACATTTTAGAATAAGGCTGCAACGTAACAAAGTGGAAAAAGTGAAGGGGTCTAAAATACTTTCCCAATGCACTGTACATTTACAGTGAGCTCCAAAAATTTGGGAAATTGACAAATGTTTTTGGCTCTGTACTCCAGCAATTTGGATTTGAACTGAGGTTAAAGTGCAGACTGTCAGCTTTAATTTGAGGATATTTTCATCCATATCGCCTGAACCGTTAGAAATTATAGCACTTGTACTTTTTTGTACGTTTTAGGGTACCAAAAGTATTGGGACAAATTCACTTAGGTGTTGTCATGACGTTGCCTGTTTAGGTACATAAAGCCCATCCCCCTCTCCCTGCCTCCCCCTTTCCTCCTTCAACCCATGCTGTGGTCACAGAGAGACGTCGTAAATTCCTGAGAATCTCCTCATGGCCAAACAGTATTAGAGAGAGGGTAAACTTTCAGGACAAAGGAGGTTTCTTCCACCTCACAGAACTTGAGGTACGAACAGATTTCATGTTCCGGAAAAAGTATAAAAGATCGGTGAAGAGTCCAGCTATTAACATGTCCGTTTGTCCCAATGTGGGAAACTCATGGGAGACTAGGTGGCTACATTACCATACCGCTGTTTGTATAATAACCTCAGATATGAGGTTTACATCTGTTTGTTGTACAAAATGAATGAGTGAGTATGATACTGTTTGTATAATTGTGTAATATGATTTTGGACTGTTTAATGAAGAAAAATACAAATCCCTTTTGATTTGAACTAAATCCAAGGACCGCCCCTGAGCCCAGTTAGGGTCAGACATCCTGGGACAGCCCTTTCTGCTATCCGAATAAAAGCCCTACTCTGAGAAATTATCAACAGATCATGTTTTTCTCCATAGGAGGAGAACGAAGGTTAAGTACCATTGCTGAATCTTTAACCATACCACGTGGTTAAACTCTTAGACGAATAAGAACAAGTCTTTGATATTGACTACTAGTCTGCAGCTAGGAATTCTGTATCATTGAACGCGAAGAAAGACAACCGCCGAAACATCCATTCTATAACGAATGTCACTCTGAACTATCCACAATAACCAGGACAGAGACAGAAAGAACTCCAGCAGAAACGAACTTTTCTCCAGCGGTGAAGACGACACACCGAGCGTAAATATATATATATTGATTGCAATTGTTCCGGAATGAGGGAGCGTTCATGTGTAAGGATTAGCATGTCAATTGTTATAATTATAGACTCTGTAGTGACATCTTAGTCAAATGCAATTTTCCCTTTGTCTAACAAGCCGCCATGCCGGTTCAGCCCACTAGGGCATATTTCTCCCATTTCATGTAACCATTTTAAGTTTGTTTGTTTGTTTGTGCATTTCTGTGAATTACTTAGTAATAAATAAATGATTTAAGACAATTGATGTATGGATGACTCATAGTGAAGACTGGGTTCGTGCAGATAACCAACAATTTACGACGTTTGGAATGAGACTAACGTGAGGTAAAATAAATAAATCATTAATCAGAAGACTATTGATCAGATATGAAAATATCTGAAAGGTTATATTGGGAAATTATAACTTTGTAATCTGACTACTTTCCCTGGTGCTCCCAAATTCATAGTTAATTAGTTACGTTATTATTTAGTTGATCGCGTAATCCCTAATTACAGGAATCTTTGATATAAACTATAAGTCTTCAATTTAATGATAGCAAAGACACAAGTGTTTTAAAGTAAACAAAAGTTTAGTACCTGCTTCTCGACTCACATCGACATTGTTACAGAATACCGACTCCAACTATGGAAGCAGCAGGAAATTTGAATATCTCTGATGGTCGATGAACAGGGTTTTCTTCTACCTCAACACCATGAACAGCTGGCACATCAAGGATAGGCTATGGAGGAGGTTCTTCGCAGTGTGCAACGGCTCGAACACACACGAGAGGCGTTGCCTTCATCCAGTGGAGGATACTCTACAACCAGTCGACCCAGCGGGCCAGCACATCAGCCCATTCAGCAACCCGCTCAGGTCAGCGATGCCCGATTATCCCTCCTGGATAAATATGACGGTACACCATCCAAATGCAGTGGCTTCCTACTTCAGTCTTCCCTCTATTTTACGCATCAGTTGGGAGCTCCCACCGCCGAGAGATCCAAGGTAGCCATGGTTATTTCTCTGCTGACTGGGCGGGTGTTGGAATGGGCTACGGCCGTCTGGGAGAGAGGAGCTAGATTCCTATGGTTCTATTTAAATGTATTTTTGACCATCCCCCGGAGGGCAGAGTGGGAGGTGAGCGGCTACTGCAATTACGGCAAGGGAACCAGACGGCTGCTGAGTACGCACTCACCTTGTCGAGACGACAATCTCACTTTGGACGCACTCATTGCGATGGCCATCTGTCTGTATAACCTACTTCGGAAGCGATGGTACTCTCATCGCTTCTCTCCCTCCCTCAGTGAACACTCGGGATCAGAGCCTGAACCCATGGAGGTAGGGGTCACACACCTCCCCACGGCAGAGTGCCGCAGACGGATACAACTGGGGCTTTGTTTGTACTGTGGACAAGGAGGTCACAAGCTCCAGAGGTGTAAGTCGCTCTGGATAAGAGTGTCTGCTAAATGACTTAAATGTAAATGTGTCCGGCATGTCCGAACTCAGGATCCACAAGAGCAGAGGGACGGTCACGTGATCTTCCACCCCCTGGGGCAGGAGTGAGTATGCCATCTTCATATCTGTCTGCTAGGCTCTTTTTGGTGTCCGTCACGCTAGCTGACTGTCCCTCATGTACTGTCTACAGCTTTAGTGGATTCCAGTGCCTCAGGGAATTTTATTGACCAGACCCTTGCCTCCTCCCTTAACATCATCTCATACCCGCTCTCCTCTCCTTTTCCGGTTCAAGCCCTTGATAGTCAGCCTTTAGTATTTGGAACCACATGACTCAACCACTCATACTCACCATGGAGTCCAGTCATCAGGAGAACATCCCCTTCTTCATTACCAGTGCATCAGTCCACAAGATCATCCTCGGCCTCCCTCGGCTTCAACGCCACAACCCTACCATCTCATGGTAGAGAATGAGAATTAGACTGGTCACCCGAATGCCGGAGTACCTGCTTCCATGTCCCCTGTGGTTCCACATCATTTGAGAGTCCTATGGTTGCCCTTCAGCCTTACAGCTCGTTGGTATACCAGGACCTACGGGAGGTATTTTCCAAAACCCGTGGCACCTGTCTCCCTCCTCATCGCCCCTGGGACTGTGCCATCGACCTGCTTGCAGGCTCTGAGCCCCAGCGCAGATGCATCTACCCTCTGTCGGTGACTGAAACACAGGTCATGGAGTACATCCAGGAGGCGCTCCCACAATGTTTCATCTGCACGTCCACTTCTCCTGCGTCAGCTAGTTTCTTCTTCGTGACCAAAAATTATGGAGGTTTACATCCATGTATTGATTACAGAGGACTCATTGAAATCCCCACCAAGTACCGTTGGTTCAGGTGCGCAGAAGAGGTGTGGAGCGAGGCTCGGGTGAGACTCCAACATGCCGTTCACCATCAGGAGCAGGCAGACCGCCACTGCAGTGAGACCCCCGTGTTCCATCAAGGGGATTGTGTCTGGCTCTCTACCAGGAACCTCCCCCTCCGCCTGCCCTGCAAGAAGCTGAGCCCCCGGTTTGTGGGGCTGTTCAAGGTTCTCTGGAGGGTCAACGAGGTGATGTATAGATTACAGCTTCACAGTGACTTCCACATCTCACCTTTTCATATCTCCCTTCTCAGGCCGGTGGTTCCTGGTCCCCTGGCTGATGCTGTCCCCGACGACATCCCTCCGCCCCCCCCTGGATGTCGAGGGAGCTCCCGCCTATGCCGTCAGATCCCTACTTGACTCGTGGGTGTCGGTACCAGTACCTGGGGGACTGGGAGGGTACAGCCCAGAGGAGCGGTGTTGGGTCCCAAGGACATTCTGGATCCCAACATCATCCGTGATTTCCATCTTCACCGCCCGGACCTGCCCGCTCCTCGTCCTCGGGACCCTCCCTCTGGCCGGTGTTGTCCTGTGGCTGTAGCTACTGGTAGGGGGGGGCTGTCACATCTACTCCCGCTCCTCCCCTCTGACTGTCGACATTGTCGCAGGTTTACTAACCACCGGTCCGGGAACCGTCATCACGCTCACCTGGCACTCATCATTTCGCGCACCCGCGCTTCATCATTAGGCACACCTGGACTCCATTACCTCCCATTTATCTATCACTCCCTTAGGTTCTTTCCCCAGGCAGTATTGTTGTCTAGACGCTGCTCCTATGTTGTATTTTTTCATGCTTCTTGTTATATTAAACTTACCACCTGCACCTGCTCCTCGAATCCCAGCATCTACGTTACACTTACAGTTAGTGCATTCATTTTAAGATACTTAGGTGAGACAACCACATATCACAGTTATAGCAAGCATTTTTTTTCTCAACAATGAAGTTATCAGCAAAATCAGTGGTAGTAGTAAAAGACAAGTGCACTTTTTTTGGAAGGGGGGATAAGACTGACTGTTATTTAAGATTTTATTTGAAGAGGTACAGTAGGGTTTCAGACTTTCAGGACGTCTTTTGCAACAATCATACTGATTTAAATGCATTATGATGTTGACTCCTTATAGCAGGGTTGGGGTATGTTTTAATTTATAAACCTGTCAATACAGGAAGTGATTTTAATCTACAATCATAAACTGGAAACTTATCACAAATAGTTTCTCATTTTCAGAGAAGTGTTTGTAAATAGAAGCCCTTTTCTTAAATGATTGAATTGGAATCTGTTTACTTCCTGAATTGACTGCCTTATTCGAATTTACCCAAGCCATGCCTTTATAGACTGAAAAATATGTAACCGTGACGTATAATGTGCTACATAAATTGAGGGGTGCGTAGTTGAGGAACTTACTTTAACTTCCTGTTTTACTCGGTATGTTCAACAAAAAGTATGGCAGCTCTCTTACATTACATCGTTTTTCTATCAGCTCTTGTCCAAGGATCAGGTAAATATTCAACCATTCTATCTTTGTTCTAATATTGACTGTATTGATTAGATATGTTTACCAATAATCTGATCAGAAAGGCAAGTGACAGGCAATAGGTTAGTGCTGATAGTTTCACTTGATGTTAGGGATGGGCTACGCACATGTTCATGAGAAATTTTTTGCTATTTATAATTTGTATTTTTTATTTACAAAGACAACAACAACAGCACAGTGACAACAAACCTTCAAACATGATAAACAAACAAGGGGAAGGGCAAGGAAGAGTAGCCTGGGTCTTACCGGGACACACAAGATACCCAGCTAGCCCTGTCAGGTGTCTGTGAAGGGATTGACAAGCCCAATGGGGGATCCATGAGTCACTGTTCTTCAGATAATTGTCACTATCCTGTAAAACCAACAAAAACAAAGAACAATAGGGTAGACAACATGGATAACTAAAATGTATGATATCTCTCTGTTATTGTCTATTACACTGGTCATTTTACTTTTGGAGTAGAATTCTGATATTTGATGCAAAATTATTCTGATATTTTAAATATACACTACCGGTCAAAGTTTTAGAACACCTACTCATTCAAGGGTTTTTCTATATTTTTACTATTGTTTACATTGTACTACACTGTACCATTTTCTAGTTCTGAGTCTCTACTTTTATCCAATGTGAAAAAAAGACCATATAAAGTATTGATACATAAGACCGAATCGAGCCGGTCGGTCACATATTTTGTCTCCGTCAGGGATGGGCTCAATTAAGAATTTAATTGAATTTTCTTCATAAATTCCAATACATTTCCTGAATTTGAAAGTAGTTAACAGGATACAGAATAGCAATTTGCATTTGACTGAAAGGAAATAGAATTGATTTAAGTGAAATTAAAATATATTATAATCTTTTTTATGTGTAGTCTATAGAAATATAGATATTTTACATATAACATGTCGTTATGCAACACAGTAAGATACACCTGCTCTTTCTATGACAGACTGACCAGGTGAATCCAGGTGAAATCTATGATCCCTTATTGATGTTACTTGTTAAATCCACTTCAATCAGTGTAGATGAAGGGGAGGATAAAGGATAAGATGGATTTTTAAGCCTTGAGTCAATTGAGACATGGATTGTGTGTGTGCCATTCAGAGGGTGAATGGGCAATAATTTTTTTCTAAGTGCCTTTGAACGGGGTATAGTAGTAGGTGCCAGGTGCACCAGCTTGAAGAATGGCAACACTCCTTGGTTTTTCACGCTCCACAGTGTCCTGTGTGTATCAAGAATGGTCCACCACCCAAAGGACATCCAGTAAACTTGACCCAACTGTGGGAAGCATTAGAGTGAACATGGGCCAGCATCCCTGTGGAACGCTTCAACGCCTTGTAGAGTCCACGCTCCAACGATTGCAGGCTGTTCTGACGGCAAAAGATTTTGCAACTCAATATTAAGAAGTTGTTCCTGATGTTTCGTAAACTCAGTGGAATTGGCTATTCTAAGCACTAAGGTTAAAGTAGTATATGACCATTCTTTCCAGAGAAAAGTGATGTTCTTTAGTATCTGGAAGTGGGACCTGTCAGATTCTATGAAACTTCCATGTTCTATGGCTGAGTGGAAGTTCTTGAATTGCACTGAATTAAATTCTTCTTCCTGTCACTCAAACTGAATTGAGCCCAACCCTGCTTGGTTTTCACAAAAAAACTTGAATGTTGTTTTCCAAATGTTTAACGATGTAAACTAATCTGAAAAAAATGGTAAAAGAATAGTGTAGAAAAAAGGTGTAATCATTTCAGAATGGTAATGTGTAGCGCATTAGTAAGTGCTTTGTACAAAGAATACCAATGGTGAAATGGGTCCCCATACTTTGACATTTGTCTAAGAAAGAGGAACTAGAGGAAGTTTGAGTTTGAGTTTGAGTTTATTTTTACAGGGACAGTGCACATTAATCAATGTTTCAGTAAAAGTGCCGGTTTTAGCCAGCCGGCTGATTTTCAACCGCAGTCCCTGGGCAGGTTATTAAAAACAATTACAATATAGACAATAGCAACATAGAACAAGACATAGCATACAGACATAGCAACATAGGACAAGCAAGACGTAGCATACAGACAGAGCAACATAGAACAAAAAGCAGCAAGACAAAATTCATAAAAGCAACAGTGTTTCCACACCTCACAAGTTACAGACAACAGACATGGAAAGTGGCAACACACAGCTAGGGACCATGTTCACAAATCTGATTGACCTTTAGCTATGTCTTCAAGCATTTTGTGAAAGTGTGATATGTGGTGCAGTTATGTGTGTCTGATGGCAGTGTATTCCAGACATGGGAAGCTCTCACAGAAAAAGCGGATTTACTAAAGGTGCTTTTCCTTAGGGGAACTACACAGTCACCTCTCATGGCAGACCTTGTGGATCTGCTGCCATATGTTTGGGTTTTCTGTTTAACAAAAATACTGAGTGGAGGGGGAGCCAAGCCATTTAGGATCTTGAATACAAGACATGCATCGGTGTATTGCACAAGATTTTCCCAACTCAGGAGCTCATGCTTTCTGAGGATGTGACAGTGATGATGGCTATTGGGCTTCCTATCAAGCACTTTGAGAGCCTGTTTGTAGACAGACTGAATAGGTCTTACTGTTGTACAGCAAGCTTGGGCCCAACTAGTCAAGCAGTATGTTAAGTGGGGGAGTATCATAGATTTGAAATACAGCTTTGCTACCTCTGTAGTCAAACAATTTCGTATAAATCGGAAATTAGCTAGGTTGAATTTGGTTATTTGAATTACCTTTTTCACATGCTTTTTAAAAGAGAGGTTGGAATCAAGTATGATGCCAAGGTACTTAAAATCAGATACCACCTGGAGCTTCTCCCCTGACACATAGACATCTGGCTCAGTAGCATCTGTTGCCCTCTTTGTGAAGAACATGCAGACAGTTTTTTTCACATTGAGATGCAAACACGAGTCACTGAGCCACTTTGTAACCTGGACCATTACAGTAGTGAGTTCTTGTGCAGCTTGTTGTTTGCTCTTTGCATGCACATATCACTGTATCATCTGCATACATTTGAACTTCAGACCCAGTACAGACAGAAGGCAGATCATTAATGTACAGGCTGAACAGGAGGGGCCCCAGTATTGACCCTTGGGGCACACCCACATCATAGCTAAGAGTGGGCGACAGCTCATTGCTCACTCTGACACACTGAGTTCTGCCTTCAAGGTATGATTTCATCCATCTCAAGGCATCGGGGGAAAAGTTGAACTTGGACAATTTTGTGATGAGAATCTCATGGTTAACAGTATCAAAAGCATTCCTTAGGTCCAGAAACACAGCCCCAACAACGCCCCCTTTGTCCATCTTGGACTTCACATTTTCCAGAAGAAAGCAGTTGGCCGTTTCTGTGGAGTGTTTCGCTCTGAAGCCAAACTGCATGGAATGTAATGTGAAGGGGCTGTTGTTGAGGTGGGCAATCAGTTGTTCTGCTACACACTTTAACAACCTTTGACACCACAGGTAGTATACTAATGGGCCTGTAGTTACTCACGTCAGCAGGGTCGCCTGATTTAAAGATGGCCGTTATTATGGCCGACTTCCCTTGGAAACACCCCGAGACCAATAGATGTGTTGGTGACCTTAGTAATGGGGCCAATGAGTGACTCTTTGTAGTTTTTAAGAAAGGTAGAGTCCATCCCAAACACATCTTTGGCTTTAGAGTTCTTTAGTGAGCTAATCACCTTGTCCACCTTTGACTCAGAAACCCACCTTATGATGAAGACAGGTTGAGTGTCATTCACTAGCACTGAGCACAAGAAACCAGTGGAGGGGTTCTGTGTCAGTACCCTGACAGAGTCAATAAAGTAGGAATTGAAGGCTATTGCTATTTCGACTGCATCCTGTGTTAGATTGTTATTCACCATGATTTCTAGTCTTTTTGCAGTGTTACTATGGTCTTTCCCTGTTAACTTTTTTAGATTCTCCCAGATCAGTTTAGAATTTCCCTTTGCTTCACCAATTATGTTAATAAAAAAGTTTGCCTTGGCCTGTCTGATTTCTTTCATCACCTTATTTCTCAACATGGTAAACCTACGTCTGTCATGCTCTAATTTGGATCTTAGGGCTATTTTTAGATAATAATCTCGTTCTTTCATCAATTTCCAGATTTCTCCATTTAGCCAAGGAAGAGTGCTCTTTTGGCCAGGTTTGGATTTGATTTTCTTTAGGAAACCATTTAATGTAGTCTGGATTGTGGATAGAAAAACTTGACTATCAGCTTCCACGTCTGCATAGGACAAGAGATCATTCCAGTTAATTCCCTTAATTGCGTTTTCAAAATAGCTTAATTCACTCTTAGGTATTCTTAGTTGATCAGGCTTTCTAACAGTAGAGAGGTTAAACCTGCTCTTAGACAGCTTTCTGGCTATAAGTGTCAGATTATGATCAGATAGCCCAGTAACCATATTGAATGATTTAGTCACTCTCTCTGGTTTATTACTGAACACCAAATCAATCTGTGTTTTAGAGCAACAAGTCACCCTGGTTGGCCCTTTAACTAGCTGTGTAAGGTCAAAGGTATTAGTGATCCGTTTGAGGGTTTTCCTACAACACTTGTCTTCATAATTAATGTTAAAATCTCCCATTAAGATGACCTCTTTCCCAAAATCACATTCCCTAAGCATGTTATTAAACTGATCAAAAAACACACTTGGTGGAAGGTGGCCTATACATTCCAATGAGGGTAAAAGACATTTGGGGAGACAGTGTAATGTTCAATACATTCTAGTTCATTATCACATGACCACTCAATTTGTTTACATCGGATATGTTCTTTAATGTAAATCATCACACCCCCTCCTCTTCCTTCAGTCCTGTCTCTCCTGAAAACATTGTAGCCAGGCACAATCAAAGCAGCAGATGGAGAGTTTTTATGGAGCCATGTCTCTGAGAGGCAGAGGAAGTCAAGGTTGGAGTCTGTGAGTAGATGTTGAATTTGATCACTTTTTGGAATGACACTACGAATGTTCAAGTGCCCCCCTAGTAGTCCCTTGGGCTTAGCTCGTGGGTCCCAGATGACTCGAGAGTGATTGACACATTGGAAAAAGTTAAATTTTCTGTGTTTTCTGACGGCTGGGTTTAGGCCGTTTTGTTTCGTTTTGATTAGGGGCAGTTCGGTAGCGCAATTAACAATCCCTCCCGCCTGCACTGGATGCGGGGAACTAATTAAAACAGCTTACGTACCAGAAGCAGAGTCAGGGATCGCATATAGCGACTTTGGTATGTTTGAAGAGTCAAAATCTATCCTGGAGCCGGGTGAGTCGAGAGAAACCATAGGACCATAGCACTCACCCACTTCCACAGCGGCGACGATCAGTGGACGAGGCCATCCTCCGCTTTCCACTCCGGTGCGTATCGCTGGCTCGGTGATGTTAGGCCCAGGATTGAGTTGCACATCCCCGGAGAGCAGGAGGGTAGTGAACAGGTAGTTTAACAGTTTCCGATAAATGTTGGACTTGTGTTTGTTGCGCCTAAGCGGTTCAGTAGAATAAGGAGCGAGGTAGACTTGGCCATTATTCAGAACATTATGGTATGCTGTGTACTGTCCGCTCCCGTGGAACGGTGAACCAATGTGTTTGGTGTTAATATTCTCCGGTAGTAGACTGATAGTGTCATCCCAGCAAGGACGCACTGAGATTATCAGTAGAGCAGCTACATAACTGACAATCATGGCAGAGTACTGGAGATAAAACACATAATTGCGCTTTAACTCTTTGCATGAGTTACTTAGCTGGGGTCGGCGTACACCTGATGGTTTAGATAAAATTACAGCATTCGAATGAGAAGCGGCACCTGCCGCACCACCCTGTCTTCCGTCCGCCATTTTGCGGTACATATAACTTCCGTAAAAAAGCCACTATAGACCACGTGGAAGGGTCGTTCCACGAATACAGTGCCTTTTATGTCCTAGTGACATTATATGTGTACATTTTGATACAACACTCAATTTAAGAGTTGGATGACATAGACCTGCTTTAAAATTCAAATAGTGTTTTTTAATTCAAATAAATGTGTTGTTTTCTCAAATTCCTATTTTGGTATTGTTGGGTTGTATTTTCTTGGGCTTCTATTTAATAATGAACACTCAAAATGTGCACTTATAAATCATATCAATTTTAATCAGTATACAGCTGTAGACAGAGGTCAAAGATCAACATACAACTTATGTCTCTCCTGAGTTCTGCCCCGAACAAAAGACACGATCTTATATACCCGAGATCACACCTTATAGTGTTATTTCCTATGTCAAAACCTGTATGTGCAGCTAAAATAACAAGTTATTCTTAACACGAGGTTTCTGAGAACCTGTCTCAGCGGTATGCAAATCTGCCCTAGTTTCAGAGAAAAACAGATGCTGTCTTCCTGTGTCTTGCTTTCACCCACAGTCCCGTTTCTCACCTTTTTTCACAGACACCGGGGTTGCTGCGAGTTTTGGTAGAGAGCTAAACACAGACAGAAGCCTCAATATTCAGCTATACAGTGAGCATAAATACAATGGCACGTAAGCAAATTAATAACAACATAATCAGTGGTAGACCCCCAAAATCAACTTTAACCCTTCAGTATGTCCCACGTAATTTTTTCCGACTTCTAGAACGATTTTAACCCACTTAACTGCAAAATAAAGGACCCTATGTTTTCACCATCATTGCAAAGTCCTAGCTATTTTGTTACATTGACAAAGTTAGTTCTGAAGATTATTATTTATTTCATGTGATTAGTGATTTGTTTACATTTGTCTCTCAGGTTTAACCCAGTGAGTCCCACTGTAACGCCGGGGCGTATCCATAGATACCAACCATTAGTCTGTGTAATTACTAAACTAGAGTGGTATTTGTGAGACAAGGGTGGATCACGAAGGGGCCCGGGGCCGGGTCTTTTATACAAAACGTCTGTAGAGTGGGTTGAGCTACACTACACTACAGTCAGAGCCGCCTGCAGACAATGATCAGCTAGGGGGAAATCTGAATTTTCCAACAACAGGTTTCTGTGCCAATGCACAACACAATCAATAAACAAAGCATACCGACTTTGGGCACTTCAATATCATGGTTTGCATTTTCAACACCACAGTAAAAAGACGTCGATCTGGACAAACAAAAAACGTCTGATGCGGTACAGTCTGATGTGTTACAGTCTGATGTGCTATAGTCTGATGTGCTACAGTCTGATGTGTTACAGTCTGATGTGCTACAGTCTGATGTGCTACAGTCTGATGTGCTACAGTCTGATGTGCTACAGTCTGATGTGTTACAGTCTGATGTGTTACAGTCTGATGTGCTACAGTCTGATGTGTTACAGTCTGATGTGCTATAGTCTGATGTGCTACAGTCTGATATGTTACAGTCTGATGTGCTACAGTCTGATGTGCTATAGTCTGATGTGCTACAGTCTGATATGTTACAGTCTGATGTGCTACAGTCTGATGTGTTACAGTCTGATGTGCTACAGTCTGATGTGTTACAGTCTGATGTGTTACAGTCTGATGTGCTACAGTCTGATGTGTTACAGTCTGATGTGCTACAGTCTGATGTGCTACAGTCTGATGTGTTACAGTCTGATGTGCTACAGTCTGATGTGCTACAGTCTGATGTGTTACAGTCTGATGTGCTATAGTCTGATGTGCTACAGTTTGATGTGTTACAGTCTGATGTGCTACAGTCTGATGTGTTACAGTCTGATGTGTTACAGTCTGATGTGCTACAGTCTGATGTGTTACAGTCTGATGTGCTATAGTCTGATGTGCTACAGTCTGATATGTTACAGTCTGATGTGCTACAGTCTGATGTGTTACAGTCTGATGTGTTACAGTCTGATGTGCTACATTCTGATGTGCTACAGTCTGATGTGCTACAGTCTGATGTGTTACAGTCTGATGTGGTACAGTCTGATGTGCTACAGTCTGATGTGTTACAGTCTGATGTGCTACTGTCTGATGTGCTACAGTCTGATGTGCTACAGTCTGATGTGCTACAGTCTGATGTCCTACAGTCTGATGTGCTACAGTCTGATGTGTTACAGTCTGATATGTTACAGTCTGATGTGCTACAGTCTGATGTGTTACAGTCTGATGTGCTATAGTCTGATGTGCTACAGTCTGATATGTTACAATCTGATGTGCTACAGTCTGATGTGTTACAGTCTGATGTGCTATAGTATGATGTGCTACAGTCTGATGTGTTACAGTCTGATGTGCTACAGTATGATGTGTTACAGTCTGATGTGCTATAGTCTGATGTGCTACAGTCTGATATGTAACAGTCTGATGTGCTACAGTCTGATGTGCTATAGTCTGATGTGCTACAGTCTGATATGTTACAATCTGATGTGCTACAGTCTGATGTGTTACAGTCTGATGTGCTACAGTCTGATGTGTTACAGTCTGATGTGCTATAGTCTGATGTGCTACAGTCTGATATGTTACAGTCTGATGTGCTACAGTCTGATGTGCTACAGTCTGATGTGCTACAGTCTGATGTGTTACAGTCTGATGTGCTATAGTCTGATGTGCTACAGTCTGATATGTTACAGTCTGATGTGCTACAGTCTGATGTGCTACAGTCTGATGTGTTACAGTCTGATGTGCTACAGTCTGATGTGTTACAGTCTGATGTGCTACAGTCTGATGTGCTACAGTCTGATGTGTTACAGTCTGATGTGCTACAGTCTGATGTGCTACAGTCTGATGTGCTACAGTCTGATGTCCTACAGTCTGATGTGCTACAGTCTGATGTGCTACTGTCTGATGTGCTACAGTCTGATGTCCTACAGTCTGATGTGCTACAGTCTGATGTGTTACAGTCTGATGTGTTACAGTCTGATGTGCTACAGTCTGATGTGTTACAGTCTGATGTGTTACAGTCTGATGTGCTACAGTCTGATGTGCTACAGTCTGATGTGCTACAGTCTGATGTGTTACAGTCTGATGTGCTACAGTCTGATGTGTTACAATCTGATGTGCTACAGTCTGATGTGCTACAGTCTGATATGTTACAGTCTGATGTGCTACAGTCTGATGTGTTACAGTCTGATGTGTTACAGTCTGATGTGTTACAATCTGATGTGCTACAGTCTGATGTGCTACAGTCTGATGTGCTACAGTCTGATATGTTACAGTCTGATGTGCTACAGTCTGATGTGTTACAGTCTGATGTGCTACAGTCTGATGTGCTACAGTCTGGTGTGCTACAGTCTGATGTGTTACAGTCTGATGTGCTACAGTCTGATGTGCTACAGTCTGATGTGTTACAGTCTGATGTGCTACAGTCTGATGTGCTACAGTCTGATGTGTTACAGTCTGATGTGCTACAGTCTGATGTGCTACAGTCTGATGTGCTACAGTCTGATGTGTTACAGTCTGATGTGCTACAGTCTGATGTGCTACAGTCTGATGTGCTACAGTCTGATGTGTTACAGTCGGATGTGTTACAGTCTGATGTGTTACAGTCTGATGTGCTACAGTCTGATGTGCTACAGTCTGATGTGTTACAGTCTGATGTGCTACAGTCTGATGCATTTTGAAAACTGACGGTTACAGTGTAGTGTTTATAAAGAGTTTTCTCGTGTGTATGTCGTTGCGTGTGCAGTAAGCCCACGGGCTGATTTCTTCTTCTTGCTTGGCAGAGTTCTCAGTAAAGGTTAAATTGTGAATCTGCAACCCAAATGTATTACATAAAATCTACATGCCATATCTCACAATTGATGGGGCTTCCTGAATAAAGTATGTTCGCTGTGACAGAAGGTTTATAAAAAATATAAAAAATTCCACAAAGTTATATCTAGCGCTGCAGTGGGGGGGAGGGTCACATGACCTTATGCCTTGCTCTAGCTCTGTACTCTCCCTGAGTCAGAGATGCTTATGTACTCTCCCTGAGCCAGAGAGGTTTAGGCACTCTCCCTGAGTCAGAGAGATGGGCATTGTGACAGATAGTCCAACACTGAGTCAGAGAGGTTTAGGTACTTTGACAAATTTCTCAAGTTTGCCGCTATTCTTCTTTAAATAGCAACTGAACGTAATAAACAACTTATATGTGGCATCGAAAGGAATCAGAAACATTTAGGGCTCTATTTGAACAAACCCAACAGTAAATCTTAGCGCTAGTGTTAGGGTTACAGGTTCTAGTGATAGTGTTATAGGTTCTAGTGTTAGGGTTACAGGTTCTAGTGATAGTGTTATAGGTTCTAGTGTTAGGGTTACAGGTTCTAGTGATAGTGTTATAGGTTCTAGTGTTAGGGTTACAGGTTCTAGTGATAGTGTTATAGGTTCTAGTGTTAGGGTTACAGGTTCTAGTGATAGTGTTATAGGTTCTAGTGTTAGGGTTACAGGTTCTAGTGATAGTGTTATAGGTTCTAGTGTTAGGGTTACAGGTTCTAGTGATAGTGTTATAGGTTCTAGTGTTAGGGTTACAGGTTCTAGTGATAGTGTTATAGGTTCCGGGGTGGGACAAATATTTGAGCTATTTTCACGAATTATGTGCGCTGTAGCTGGTGGTGCTGAGAAAGGAATGGGTTTTGATGAGTAAACAAGTTGAGGTTTTGTCAAGGTTGTCACTGGCCAACCGGAACATGGCTAAATATGTGGTTTTCAAATTGTGTATTTACGCTCTTATGTATTGCGTTGTCATCAACTCCAATTAGAATATTAGTCCATTACAGCCTAGTTCATTAATTATTATATTTGAAAAATATGTTGAAAATGTTTGCAGTGCACATTGTTCTAATTGTATTGCTTCAATATGGAAATACATTGTTAAACATAGTCTAAAGCATTAACACTGATATTGTAACACTTGTCTGAAGAAGTGGACCAAGGTGCAGCGTGGTGAGTGTTCATGATTCTTTAATTACTCAGAATACCAAACAAAAACAAGAAAAAGGAATGACGAACGTCACGTTCTGCAGGCTTCACAGAGCTAACAAAAACAAGATCCCACAGCATAGGTGGGAAAACAGGCTACCTAAGTATGATTCCCAATCAAAGACAACGATAGACAGCTGCCTCTGATTAGGAACCACACTCGGCCAACCACAAAGAAATACAAAACATAGAATGCCCACCCCACATTACACCCTGAACTAATCAAATAGAGAAATAAAACGTCTCTCTAAGGTCTGGACGTGACAGATATAGAGGCTAGGCCTAGGTGATATGGCCAAAAAATATCATATCTAGATTTTTTTCAAACTTCACGATATACTTTATATCTTTAAAAAAACTATTTCTCAAAATAAGCTTTGTTGCACGATTAAAGGTCAATACACTGCATTTGAAACAGTCGGGAATAATCTAATGAATTCAGGGCTCTTAAAATTAAATCTAGGCTAAATGTAAGCCTTCAACCATAAGACCCACTAATAATTAAATTAAATAGTTTAACCTGCTCTTTTCCAAATATCAGTGATCTGGCTTTCAAATCTGTCTATGAAAACGTCCTTTTTGTTACAAATGTAACCAGAACCAAGCACAATGCACATCCATTAATAATAATGGCCAACTTCTGTCAACAAGCATGATAGAAAATGAACACAGGTCTCATAAGCAATCTTTCAAGCACAAGGCCACTGCTAGTGACTAGCCAGCAAAAGGGGGCTAAGCGAGATTCAACTTCCTGCAATACAACACATTTTGCCATTGGGCAGAGAGAAAATTAAAGCATGTTTTTTTTTGCAGTTCTACACATTTAGGTATGGGGCGGAGAGAACGTTTAGCAATTTATAACACATTTCACGCAATTCTACGTTTTTTGCCATGGTGCATAGACATTTTTGCAGTTTTAAAGCTCATTTCCTGCAATTCTACCCATTTTGTCATAGGGTGAAGATACATTTTTGCAGTTTTAAAGCAAATTTCCTACAATTCTGCCATGACTTATGCCATGTAGATTGATGAGGGAAAAAAAGTTTTTTCATTCAAATTTAGCATAAGGCTGTAACGTAACAAAATGTGGAAAAGGGAAGGGGTCTGAAAACTTTCCGAATGCACTGTATGTATGTGTATATGACATTTAATTCTAGTAAAAATTCCCTGTCTTAGGTCAGTTAGGATCACCACTTTATTTTAAGAATGTGAAATGTCAGAATAATAGTAGAGAGAATGATTTCTTTCAGCTTTTATTTCTTTCATCACATTCCCATTGGGTCAGAGGTTTACATACACTCAATTAGTATTTGGTAGCATTGTCTTTAAATTGTTTAACTTGGGTCAAACATTTCGGGTAGCCTTTCACAAGCTTCCAACAATAAGTTGGGTGAATTTTGGCCCATTCCTCCTGACAGAGCTGGTGTAACTGAGTCGGATTTGTAGGCCTCCTTGCTCGCACATGCTTTTCAGTTCTGCCCACAAATTTTCTATAGGATTGAGGTCAGGGCTTTGTGATGGCCACTCCAATACCTTGACTTTGTTGTCCTTAAACCATTTTGCCACAACTTTGGAAGTATGCTTTGGGTCATTGTCCATTTGGAAGACATATTTGTGACCAAGCTTTAATTCCTGACTAATGTCTTGAGATGTTGCTTCAATATAGCTCCATCATTTTCCTCCCTCATGATGCCATCTATTTTGTGAAGAGCACCAGTCCCTCCTGCAGCAAAGCACCCCCACAACATGATGCTGCCACCCCCGTGCTTCACGGTTGGGATGGTGTTCTTCGGCTTGCAAGCCTCCCCCTTTTTCCTCCAAACATAACGATGGTCATTATGGCCAAACAGTTCTATTTTTGTTTCATCAGACCAGAGGACATTTCTCCAAAAAGTACGATCTTTGTCCCCATGTGCAGTTGCAAAACATAGTCTGGCTTTTTAATGGCGGTTTTGGAGCAGTGGCTTCTTCCTTGCTGAGCGGCCTTTCAGGTTATGTCGATATAGGACTCGATTTACTGTGGATATAGATACTTTTGTACCTGTTTCCTCCAGAATCTTCACAAGGTCCTTTGCTGTTGTTCTGGGATTGATTTTCACTTTTGCACCAATGTACCTTAATCTCTAGGAGACAGAACGTATCTCCTTCCTGAGCGGTATGATGGCTGCGTGGTCCCATGGTGTTTATACTTGCGTACTATTGTTTGTACAGATGAACATGGTACCTTCAGGCGTTTGGAAATTGCTCCCAAGGATGAACCAGACTTGAGGAGGACTACAATTTTTGTTGAGTTCTTGGCTGATTTCTTTTGATTTTCCTTTGACATCAAGCAAAGAGGCACTGAGTTTGAAGGTCTTGAAATACATCCAGGTGTAACAGGTGTATCAGAAGCTTCTAAAGCCATGACATAATTTTCTGGAATTTTCCAAGCTGTTTCAAGGCACTGTCAACTTCTGACCCACTGGAATTATGATACAGTGAATTGTAAGTGAAATAATCTGTCTGTAAACAATTGTTGGAAAAATTACTTGTGTCATGCACAAAGTAGATGTCCTAACCGACTTGCCAAAACTATAGTTTGTTAACAAGAAATGTGTAGAGTGGTTGAAAAACTTGTTTTAATGATTCCAACCTAAGTGTATGTAAACTTCCGACTTCAACTGTATATGAATCGTGTCATGAACATATGGACTTTGAAATGAACAAGGAAGAGGTTTTATAAGTAGGCTAAGTCTGGCATAAGCTTATTGCAACACTTTACAAGAACTCTGTTGCAGTGGTCTTAGGTCATCTGTGTATAGGCTATTCTCTCCATCACAACACTGCTGCTCAGTTGAAGAGCTTGTGATCCCCATGCAGCACCATGCGCCTTCGGAAAGGCACCCCTCAGCCTCAGAAGATGCCCTTCTGGAGGCATGCAGCCAGAGTCATTATACCCTAATGTAGGCCTATTTGCCTACTAGCCAAATAAAGTGCGGAGCATGATGCGTGCAACTCGTCATTCCAACATATTTGAACATTTATTTAATTATTCATTCAGTTCAGTCAGTATGTCATTCATTCAGTCATTTGTCTGAGTTGAAATAGGAACTAAATTAAAGAGAATAGAACAGCCTTATACATTTTTTTAAATTGAAATCCATGTGTTCAAAATATCAAAATTATCCAAAGTTCTTCAGCCTATCACTTTAATAATTCAATGTTTTAATTTTGTAAATGTAAATAAAAAATAGGCCTTCAACTTTGCAATGCACTGCAATGTAGGCTATCATTTTGGTTACTGGTGTCCTGCAGAATCATTTTTTAACTCCATTTGTGCTTTAAAACTGTTTTTATTACAGGCCTCCCCTTTAAAAAGAGATCCATATACAATTATATGGCCATTAGATAATACACAACAACATGGCACATTTAGATAGCGGAATAGGCCTAGCCTAAATCATATTTACTTTCTATTTTGCAGCTCAGGAAATTATTCTTCACAAAGCTCTTCTGTGTTTTTATCATTCTCACACAAGTAATTTGCTGAAGGCCCAAGACTATACCACATCATCAACTGGTACAACGTCTTCATTGAATGCAGATCTAAGACAAACTAGACTTTTATTTTGGAAATGAAACCGGAAGCTGCAAAGCAACTAATTTCTGGGCTAGTTGCTTGATTAACTAGCCATCTTCGACTAGCTATGTTTGGTTCATGTCCTTTGCAGATGCCAAATTACTGACAAAAGTTTGTATCTATAAAAAAGATCTGTAACCGAGTGAATAGAGACGTAAAGTAAAAATGTAATGTGTAAATGTTTATTCATAGTCTTAACAGATCTAATTTAATGTATATGTTTCATGTTTCTTGCATGCCTTTACTTACGATCCTAGATGAAAGATAAATTATTGTATAATTTTAAATGTTTTATTGTTTTATTGGTCAAAGCTTTGAGGATCTTAGAAGAACTCCTGTTGAACCTCAACTTTTTAACAGTAAACATGCAATTTTCACCTGTTCCTCCGCAAACTGTCATTCTCAGATCTCAGACACCGCAGGCTCCCAGCTACTATCTCATCAACGCAACTTTGATATTATTCCACCCCTTTTTAGCCACCACTGCCTTAAAAAGCCACACCTAACACAATATCTGCCAATTAATTTCCAGCAATATTGCCCCTGTCTGTCTGTGTGGTGCATGGATTTGTCTATCACTGTAGCCAGTTAATGTGATAACCATCTTGTGGGTTGACAGAAATACTTTCCCCAAAACCTTGTTTGCAAACTTTGAAATTACAAAAACATTTGTTAGTTTTCTTTCAAACCCCCCAAAAATGGTCTTCTGATGTGATTTAATCATTGACATGGACTCAACACATCCAATTTCGTTGTTTTTCTATGAACAATTGTAATTTTGAGAGGTACAAAAATATCTATCTAAAACCGGGAAAAATGTAACTGAGAAAACAACATTTGGGAAAATATAAAACATAATTTGGGGAAAAAATCACAGATTTTATAGAATGTAACTGTGTACTGTTTTGGCCGAGTGAAAGTACAAACACTTCCCACGTTCAAACACACACACAAGAGACGTCCACATCAAAGCGTTCCTCCAAAACCCAAATCTTGTTCTCAGTCGCATTTCCCAATGAGGAGAATTGAAACCGAGGCTAAATCAGGAAGTTCAGCCCCCTTTTAAGGGCAACTGCATCATGAACTTTACCAAGTACCAAGACATCTTAGACAAAGACTTGATTGACTCTGCCAGGAGTCGATCTTCCCAAGCACTAATCAAAATCCACAAAGAAATGGTTAACTGACCACAAAATCTACATTTCGCAATGGCCATCTCAGTCTCCGGACTTGAACCCCATTGAAAACCTGTGGTTTGAATTGAAGATGGAAGTCCAGAAGCGAAGGCAAAGGATATCAAGGATCTGTAATGACTCTGTATTGAGGAATAGTGTAAGATCCCTCCCAACGTGATCTTCTCATAAAACATTTTAGAAAAAGGCTTAGTAACGTTATCCTCGCAAGAGGAGGGTGCTGGATTATTGAAAACAGAGTTGCCAATAATTAATACCTCTATGTTTTTTCATATTTTTTTATTACTTGTTTGAAACATCTCTTTCTCTAAGCAGTTGCATTACTATAAATAATATAAATTCCCCATTGTTGAGCTCAGTATTTGTATTATTTGTTATATACAGTATTTTTTCGCTCATTTTCATCAAGAGTGCCAATAACTATGGATCCCAATATATGTCTTTAGGCAGATTAGGTTTGATTAGGTTATACTTCATGGAGTTATTCTTCAATTTTTTTTTTAAATGTCATGAACTGAATGGTTTATGAAACTGAATATTTGAAATTGTGTGTATGGTATCCTTGTTCTTTATTGTAAATATACTTCTTTATCACTTATGGCAAGGGCTTTGACTATGACCCTGTACACACTCAAGTTTTATTGCACAAAAATAATTAGTGCTGTGGAGACAGCCAAATGGTTGTGTTCAGTACATTTTTTGTGCAGACAAACTGTCCATTGTATCACCAACACATGGGTTGCATCACATTAAATGTGTCAAATTTGCCTCTGATGCTGTAAAGACAGCAGATATTTCTATAGGTTCATCTTTAAACCATCTTGCAAATATGGTGTGTAGAGAAATTCCTATTTTCTACTACTCTATTTATTATATTGCTTAATTTTTTTCACAGTCTTTATTTTCTGTGTGTTTATTTCATAGAGTCCAGCTCTGTGTTTGTGCTGAAGGGACAGGACGTTCGTCTGGATGTCCAGGAAAATTTTAAACTGAAAGAGTTTGAGGTTTTAAAGTGGACCTTCGGATCAGCCAATATTGTAAGATGCTCTGACACATTGTCAGTGAGAGTGTCTCCTGAGTACAACAACAGGGTTGAGTTTTATAAGGGAAACTTCTCTCTGCTACTGAAGAACATACAGGAAGGAGACAGTGGACCTTATACTGCAGGAGTGACTGGTGACAAAGAACAAACTATTATTGTATTCAAGTTAGTTCCCCAAGGTATGTTTGACTAGTTTTTCTATTCTTTTCTACAGTGACACAGTTACAGTATCAATCAATAGAGCTAAACATGGTGTACAGGTTAAATGCATATTCATTGGTACCCTATCTCATGTACTCAGGTTAATATATTAATAATAATGAGGTTCTATTTGTTTTCAGAGAGCGTTGAGCCACCAGTCCTGACAGTGGACTCTAACTCCAACATCAATGGCATCTGTAATGTGACTGTGACCTGCAGAGGCCAGAACACCTCTGTCACCTCCAGCTGTAACAACAGCACCTGCTCTCAGGTGGGAGGAGAGAGTAGAGGGGCTGAGACCTCCACTGTCCCCCTGCTCTCTGTCTATGTGGCAGGGGGTTCCATCATCTGTAACCACAGCAACCAAGTCAGCTGGGCCACTGACACCAAGGAGCGAATGGAACTCTCTCCAATTAAATCTGGTAAGACATGCTAACAAATTATCTCTCTCTCACACTCACACCCAACCACCCACCCACCCACACTCACACCCAACCACCCACCCACCCACACTCACACCCAACCACCCACCCACCCACCCACCCACCCACCCACCCACCCACCCACCCACCCACCCACCCACACTCACACCCAACCACCCACCCACACTCACACCCAACCACCCACCCACCCACACTCACACCCAACCACCCACCCACACACACAGGGTGTAGTGATATTGATGTCGCTGTATTTCCAGAACAAGGCGAGAAGGCGAACGACAACTATGCTTTCACAGTTGGGACACCTGTCTGCGTAGTTGGATTCATTGCCCTGATTGGTTTTGTTGTTTGTCGAAAGCAAAACAAACGTAAGCTCACTGCTGCTGCTGCATCATATTACAGTAAGTTCATTATATTAATTAAACTATTGTGAAAACTGTGACGATTTCACATTATTTATATACTGTACATTCAGAGCAACTCTGAAGATCTTAGTTGTAAATATGTTTTGGATTTTTATTATTGGTACAGTCACTTCATTATATTAAATAAACTATTGTGAATACTGTTGATAACAGGTTGTAATGATTTCACATTATTTATATATACTCATAGCAACTCTGAAGATCTAACTTTTAAATGTTTATTTGGTTGATTTATAGGGGGAAAAGAGGATATTATAAACACAGATTATGCTACAGTTGGGGTAAGATATTTAACATCACTGATACTGTTGTTAGTGGAAAACATGTCAATTCCAAATTAACAATAAACTCATCTTACAGTTTTTTCTAACTGCTTAATAAACAAGTTTCCCAAAACTGCACACACAAAATGCAAAATGCCTCACATCTCCTTCAAAATGTAACACTGCATTCAAAATGCCATAAACACATGTCAGAATGAAGCATTTGCATCAAATGGCAAACACTGCTTTCATAATAGTACATTTTTGGATATACCATGTAAACACTGTTGTTCTAAATCTAAAGCTCTTTGGTCTTTCATAGGCTTATATCTACATTTCAATACAATGTTCTACAGTGAAAGTAATCTGCTGAGAGGGGTAACAAGTACACTGTAAACACCAATGCAATGTAGAAACAAAATATTTATTAGGCCAAACATTACTGTTGTATACAGTATCATACAACAAAAACATAAACATATGCAAACCAAAAGTATATTCTTTAGAATACAGTAAAGAACACAATTGTGTGTGTGGGGTCCCGGGGGGGCAGTCCATGAATTGGTAGGGGGGGCAGTCACCAGTGCTAAGCTACGCTTCATCTCTTCTCCGGCCTGGGTCTGGCCACAATACTTCGTCCACATCACAAGATACGTTTTCTCTTGCCAAACATCGAGGGAAGTATCTCCTAGCATGGCTTATCCAACCTTGGACAGAGGCAACCTTTATGTCCCCACATGCGTCCTCCATTGCTTGGAGAAGCGGCATGCGGGCATAGGGTTGGCGATCATACACTTTCCAGCACCAGGCTGAGAAGAATTCCTCTATGGGATTTAGAAAAGGTGAATATGGGGGTAGGTACAAAACTACAAATTGTGGATGGGTGGCAAACCAGTTTTGGACCAGAACAGCCCGGTGAAAACTAACATTGTCCCATAAAACCACAAATCTAGCAGGCTCCTGATCTGGATCAGGGACAAGCATTGTGTAAATTGCATCCAGAAAAGTGAGCATATGGCCGGTGTTGTACGGACCCAGTGTGGCATTGTGATGGAGGACCCCGTTTTGAGTGATGGCAGCACACAGTTATATTACCCCCACGCTGTCCAGGGACACTGGTAATTGCCCTCTGTCCTATTACATTTCTTCCGCGGCGCCTGGTTTTGGTGAGGTTGACTCTGTCAGAGTTTCTCTCAAATGGCACCTTGTAAAGTTGTTTCATCGTCACTCGGTGCTGTTGGAGGATGCGTTGTATGGTCGACTGGCTTACAGCATTGATGTTGTTAAATATGGTGTCATTATTCAAGATATGCTCTCTTATCTCTCGAATCCTAATTGCATTGTTGGCCAAAACCATATTTATAATTGCAGTCTCTTGTACATCTGTAAACAAGCGTCCTCGTCCTCCATGATGTCTTTGCCTTTCCAATCTGTACAGAATTCAAACACAGTATGTGTTCAGCATAGGAACTGTAAAAAATGTAAAAAAAATATAGTACAGCATGATAACCAACCTCATTCATTCAATGCAGTGCAGTAAATGGATGGCTTAGAGTTACAAATGTTTATGCAATACTATGCAGTCATACGTATTTTACAGTACATTACTGTAATGCTAAAATAGTCATTAGATAGTTGCATACCTGTTCTCATTTCTGAAGGTTCGAATTATGGACGCCACTGTAAATCGACTCAGGTTGGGCTGGACTCTCAGTCCAGCCTCTCTCATGGTCAAAGCGTGGTTGATCACATGATCAACAAGTGTTGCCCTAATCTCATCAGAGATGGCTCTCCTTCCTTCTCTTCTTTGCCCTCGTCCTCTTCTTCCTCTTCCTCTCCCTCCTACTCCTCTTGCTCTCTGTCCATTGTTGGCATCCGTTGTTCAAAACAGGTCATCTGACCTTTGACCTATTTATAGGCCTATACTACAGTAAAGCAGTGATTGGTTAGTGATCAGTTAAGCTATTAGTGTTTGCACATGTGATGAGTGTGTGTGTGACCTGGTGAATAAGTGTAGCATTTTGATTGGTTGTGTTTGGAAAAGGAAAGCAAGTCACTTCCTGTTAGATTTTTGTGTTTTAGGTAGAGAATTGTGTGTAGTGTTTTGAAAAAAGTGTTTTATGCAATTGACAACTGAGTCAAAGGCTGAGAAATAGCTTATGGTTTTGGATATTTGGTGTGTAGTTTTGCACTTTGAGTGAAAGGTTTCAAAAATCGTGTGACATGAAAAGATTTTGTGTGTAAGCAGTTGGAAAAAACTGTAATTTCAAGTGTAAATGTAGAGCATTGAACAGCTACTGAGAAATATTTAATTTTATTCTCCAGACTCCAGATAACAGTCAAGCAGGTGGTGAAGAGCAGGCGTCTCCAGGTCCAACATCACCCACCATCTACAGTATGGTGGGACAACCCCAACCCAGCCCGTGAACCACCAGCCCCTGCCTGTGGATGACCCCCATGACCTCAATGCCTTTTAAAGGCAATGTTCCCATGTTCGTGTAGACAATAAAATAAAAATGGTCACATGCTTCGTAAACAACAGGTGTAGACTAACAGTGAAATGCTTCATTACAAGCCCTTCCCAACAATACAGAGAGAAAGAAAATAGAGAAATAATAGAAAAGTAAAAATCCTATGAATTAATAAATAAATAATAAAAACACCATGAGTAAAGATAACTATATACCCGGGGTACCAGTACCCAGTCGATGTGCCGGGGTACCAGTACCCAGTCCATGTGCCCGGGTACCAGTACCCAGTCCATGTGCCGGGGTACCGGTACCCAGTCGATGTGCCGGGGTACCAGTACCCAGTCGATGTGCCCGGGTACCAGTACCCAGTCCATGTGCCGGGGTACCGGTACCCAGTCCATGTGCCGGGGTGCCGGTACCCAGTCGATGTGCCGGGGTATATATCCAAATAGAAACACGCAGAATAAATTCACTTAGACAATAGTGAAGGGTTAACCTTTTACTGCAGTGGGCTAAATCAGGGTCACACAGAGTGTTTCTTGGTAGTCTTAAACAAATCTACTTTCAAAAGTATACACCTCACACACATGGTTATGGGCTTAAAAAAGAAGACACCTGTACCATGTCAGATATAGAGTTGACATGTTTCCATCCCAATAATACACTTTTTATACAATACAGAAGTTTGAAAATTAACAAAACTGTTTGAGATAGAAACATCGGACTTTCGTCATAAATAAATGTTTATTTATTATGAAATTCAGAAAAATATGAATAACATTCCACCATGAGGCCACTAGAGGGCGATTCGGTTATTTGACTGAAGGAAAGGTTTACTGCATGCCTGCATGACTGTAAATTGCTTTGAATAAAAGTCTCCTCAATAGATTATATTATTTATGAACAAGTGATTAAACGATTAAAATACATGAATGACCAGAAGTGACATGTAGCTAAATATAGGTTTGAATGAGTACATAAGGCTGTTTAGACAGGCAGCCCAAATCTGATATTTTCTCCACTCATTTTACTTTTTACCAATCACATCAGATCTTATCACATCAGACATTTTTCAGAGCTGATTTGGTCAAAAGACCAATTAGTGGAAAGAAATACCAGAATTGGGCTGCCTGTCTAAACGCAGCCAAACAGAGAATTTTTGTAGAAAGGAAGATTTGTTGTTGGTGGGGATCGAACCGGGGAGCTGTCACTGAGAAAATACTTCTCTATGGCTCAACAGCTTTTATTATTTTTGTTTTATAATAGGAGTGTGATTTGTTTTTTTTGCCCTTGATTATTGTATTCCTTTGAGTTGTTTTAAAGATAATATTTAAAAGGAATCATTAGGATCTCTTTATTGAAAAGTATTTTCAAAGTAATTTTGTAGTTTTCTTTTTACTCTGAGAACCATTTCACCAATACCGTATTGTAGTTTTAAAAGGTAAGGCCTTTTTCTTGTTATTAACGCTTCTCATTTAGTTGTAATAGACATAAACTGTGTATTGGTAGTCCTATAGTGATGTGAGCTAAAGGAAGCTAAAATAATGTCATATACATGTATCTACATTTATCATGCTGTGTGATTTATGTGATAAAACAGGGACTATTTTATGCTTGTCTGGAATCTTGAATAAAACTCAGTTTTGTTGTTCAGGACCCTTTGTCATCAGTGAATGTTGTTTTACGTAAGGTTCTTAATTAGGTTAATTAATTGAAGACTTTAGTATCTGGTTGGTTAACTGAATAAGGATATGGAATTCTGGAATAAATGAACCTAGACCCATCTTATTGAACTATAACATTAGGAATCGGAAAAGGATTTAATCTGAGATTTAGCCTGCCAAGAGAGATTATTGTTTGCTGTGGAAGCTCTTGCCTAACAGGTCTCTCTCTCTGGAGAGACCTGGAAATAGCTGTGCCTAACTCTTGCCTAACTGAGATCCTTTTAATGTCTCTATTTTGGTTGGTCAGGGTTTAAGTTGGGGTGGGCATTCTATGTTTTTGTTCTATGTTGTCTATTTCTATGTGTTTGGCCGGGTGTGGTTCTCAATCAGATTGATTGAGAACCATACTTAGGTAGCCTTGTCCCACCTGTGTTTTGTGGGTAATTGTTTTCTGTCTTTGTGTCTGCACCAGACAGAACTGTTTCGTGTTGGTCTATTTTTCTTATTTTGTCTTAGTGTTCTGAGTTAATTAAATATCATGAACACGTACTACGCTGCACCTTGGTCCACTCCTTCTTCATCAGACGATCGTTACACTAACACAGAAAGTTGGAAAATGAATCTGGGAGCATAGACCCTAGGCTCTGAGGATGCAAGGTAAACAGTAAATCCTTATCGCTAGAGTTTCTAGTAACATCCCTTAGCTGTGTCTAGCCTATTTAATGAGGTTGATCAATCTTTACAGGCCCGCTTGAACTGAGACAAGGAATAACAGATTGTTCTTGGGATAGGCAGATTCGATTGAGTGTTAGTTTTAAGGGCGGAGAGGGATTGTAGTTTTGACATAGGTCCGGAGAGCAAGATTTTGACAGTAAAGTTACATCATTGCAACAACCTTGGTTGACGTAGAAGCACTTTGAAGAGGAAGAAACCAGGGAATGGGGTCCTCGCCTTCTGAAACGCACGAGAGCCCCGGCGCACCTCCCCCTCCTTCTCCATGGCCAAGAAATACTCTTCAGCAGTATATCGTCGGATGAGGACTGAATTTCATGACAAAAAACAACTGGCAATGTGTCCTTAATATACAGTAGCTCATTCCGGGTGAAATACATTTGCTTACATATAAAAAAATATATATATAAAAAAACATATTACAGTGCATTTGGAAAGTATTCAGGCCCGCTTGGAGTTTGCCAAAAGGCACCTGAAAGATTCTCAGAGCATGAGAAACAAGATTCTCTGGTCTGATGAATCCAAGACAGAACACTTTGGCCTGAATGTCACATATGGAGGAAAACCTTGCACCATCCCTACGGTGAAGCATGGTGGGGGCAGCATCATGATGTGGGGATGTTTTTCAGCGGCAGAGACTAGTCAGGATCGAGGCAAAGATGAACGGAGCAAAGTACAGCGAGATCCTTGATGCTCCAGAGTGCACAGGACCTCAGACTGGGGCAAAGGTTCACCTTCCAATAGGACAACAGCCCTAAGCACACAGCCAAGACAATGCAGGAGTGACCTCGGGACAAGTCTCTGAATGTCCTTGAGTGGCCCAGCCAGAGCCCAGACTTGAACCCAATTGAACATCTCTGGAGAGACCTGGAAATAGCTGTGCAGCGACACTCCCCATCCAACCTGACAGAGATTGAGAGGATCTGCAGAGACAAATGGGAGAAGGTCCCCAAATACTGGTGTGTGTCAATGGTGGGTGTAGCTGGTGCATGGAAGTCAGGTGCAGGAGAGCAGAGATGAGTGAACAAAGAAGCACTTTACTGAGGCAATAGTAAGAACAGAACGCAACCGCGTCACAAAAACAAATGCCCAAAGAAAAAGTGAGGCAGCACAAAGTACAACAACCAAGTACAAAGTACCGGCTGCCACAAATCATGGGTACAAATAAAACCCGGCGCAAACCAGCCGGAAGCGTGCCAACCTAGACAATAAACAATACCCCACACAGACATGGAGGGAACAGAGGGCTAAATACACATAGTAATCATGAGGAGATGTAAACCAGGTGTGCGGGAAAACAAGACAAAACAAATGGAAAATGAAAGGTGGAGTGGCGATGGCTAGAAGACCGGTGACGTCGATCGCCGAACGCCGGCCGAACAAGGAGAGGGACCGACTTCGGCGGAAGTCGTGACAGTATCCCCCCTTGACGCGTGGCTCCAGCAGCGCGCCGACACCGGCCTCGGGGACGACCCAGCGGGCGAGGTGCAGGGCGATCCGGATGGAAACGATGGAACTCCCGCAGCATTGAAGGGTCCAATACGTCCTCCACCGGGACCCAGCATCTCTCCTCCAGACCGTACCGCTCCCAGTCCACGAGGTACTGAAGGCCCCTCGCCCGACGCCTCGAATCCAGTATGGAGCGAACAGAGTACGCCGGGGCCCCCTCGATGTCCAGAGGGGGCGGAGGAACCTTCTTCTTACAGAAGGCGAGAGCCAAATCGGCATATTGTGGAGGGATGCGCACGGTGGAGACCTGGTCTGGACTTTCCCACATGGTAGCACCAGCGGAAACTCCTACACACCTCCCCGAGCAGTCTCGCGACCACCCCGTGAGAGCCCTCTGTTGCCATGAAATAGAGGGATTATGATGAGCTAACCAGGGAAGGCCCAGTACCTGCCTCAGCTGGAAGAGGCACTCACCCGCCGCTCTACCCTCGGGTGGATGGTCGAAGACCGTCCGGAAACTGTGAGGCACGAGATGAGGGTGGACACCCTCTCCCTTCCCGAGGGAGCTGGGTAAACAGTGCCTAGATATAGGTCCAGCTGTAACAGGAATCCCTGGCACCGTGCCGCCGTCCCATCATGCTCCCCGGCAAGGGCGAGACGCATCCCACTTGGACCAGTTGCAGAAGGAGTAGTGGAGGTTCGGGTTGCGTTATTGAACACGCTGGTGGACCTCCCTGTCTCTCCCAACGGTCCAGGGTCTGGATAACTTGATCCATGATGGCGCCGAGATTGTGGAGTATGTTCGCTTGCTCCTGGATACGCTCCTCGACCCCTATACCAGGGGCACCTGCTCCTGCTGACTCCATAGTTGGCCGGGAATTCTGTCAGGGGTGTGTAACTGGTGGTATGGAAGTCAAACGCAGGATAGCAGAACTTGGTAAATAGCTGGAGCCGTTTAATGTACATAACTACCGGCATACAAAAATAACAACACACATGGGCACAAAACCCATATCGCACCAGTCACATAAAGCACACGTACTTACAATAAACAATTCCCGACAAGGACATGGGGAAAACAGAGGGAACTTATACAACATGTAATTAGGGAATTGAAACCAGGTGAGTGCCACAACCAGACAAAACAAATGGAACATGAAAAATAGATCGATGATGGCTAGAAGACCGGTGACGTCGACCACCGAACACCGCCTGAACAAGGAGAGGAACCGACTTCGGTAGAAGTCGTGACATACGCAGCAACAGAGTGCTCCTTGTCCCTCAGTCGAGCACCTGATTATTTAAGCTGGGCTGAAGAGTATTTGGGTATACATTTTTTTACAACAGATAAAGATGTTTGTTAGAATTTCTCCAGCTAAGGTTCCAGGCTTCGCTGAGGTTTAAAGATGGAACTCGCAGTAAGGAAACAACACCACTGTCCGCCCTACTGCAGTTGTTCAAAAGAAGTTTTGCAGTACATATTCTGATGTTCTGTCACTCATGTAATGGTGTCTGAGGGGAAAGAAATGTTTGTTTACAGTAACCTATTTGTTGTTGTGTTATCGCAACCGGACGTGCCTGTGACTGCTGTGTTTATCTTTGGCGGCTGTAGAAAGTTACTTCCCACTTCCTCTCCCTCTAGCAACGTCCTTTGAGTGGGTGGGATTTAACACAAAGACACACCTTGCCCAAAAGGCCTGAGCGGCTCATTTTTCTTTCAAACTGAAAAAGCAGGACAAACAAACGGCAGAGAAAAAAACGATAGTGGATTTACGTCTCTGACAGAGGAGACTTTTCGTAGCAGGTTAGGAGAATGAACGTGGCAGGTTAGGAGAATTAGTTTAAGGTTAGGGTTGGGTAAAATGTTACAATGGTCTCTGACGCGTCTCAAACATATCTAGCTACAACCAGACCTGCCCTGAGAACAGCCTTCATTTCCGCTAATGTGATTCTGCTTGTTCCTCTTGTCTTGCTCACTAGACACTTCCTCCTGTGTACAATTAGCCTGGGGACTAACCTGAGGTTACTGTTGTGGTAGTGTATAGTTACAGGTCCTTCAATATGTTCCCTTACTTTCCATATAAAAAAATATTAGAGAGCATTAGGAGAATATCTGCTGTATATAAGTGAAACTCAGTATTTGAGATGTGTTTGTGTGTTTTACCAGAATTCAGAGTTCCACTATCTCCTTAGTGTCGTTGGCCCAGCTGACTTGGTTGCTGTGGTTACAGATGATGGAACCCCCTGCCACATAGACAGAGAGCAGGGGGACAGTGGAGGTCTCAGCCCCTCTACTCTCTCCTCCCACCTGAGAGCAGGTGCTGCTGTTACAGCTGGAGGTGACAGAGGTGTTCTGACCTCTGCAGGTCACAGTCACATTACAGGTGCCATTGATGGTGGAGTTAGAGTCCACTGTCAGGACTGGAGGCTTAACTCTCTCTGAAAACACAGATAAAACAAGGTAAGAAACAGGGACAGAAAACTTCTATTTAAACAGATGGACAAATGAAGTTGTATTGTATTATCTATCTAGATGTTTTTATCCATAGCACCTTACATTCATGCTATCACACATCTTACATATGGGCATTCCCAGGAATGAAAGTCATGTTTTTTCAAACACCATGCTTTACCAACTGAGCTTCAGAGGACCACGACAACAGATAACAGTAAAAAACATACCTTGGACAACTATCAAGTATTCATCAACATTTATTTCTTCTTCACCACTCACTACTGCAGTATAAGATCCCCGTCTCCTTCCTGTATGTTCTTCAGTAGCAGAGAGAAGTTTCCCTCCCTAAACTCAACCCTGCTGTTGTACTCAGGAGACAATCTCACCAAAATATCATTGCTTCTTAAAATATTGGTTGATGTGAAGCGCCACTTAAAAAAGGCAAACTCTTTGGTTTTAACATTTTCCTGGACATCTAGAGAAACGTCCTGTCCCTTCAGCACAAACACAGAGCTGGAATCTAGAAAATAAACACACAGAATATAAAGATTTTGTGTGATAACGATTAAGAAAATCCAGCAATATGATGAATAGAGCAGTAGAAAATATGAATTTCCATATACACCATATTTGCAAGATGGTTTAAAGATGAACCTATTAAAAATATCTGCTCTATTTACATCATCAGAGGCAAATTTGACACATTTAATGTGAGTCAAACCATATTCTGGTGTTACAATGGACAGTTTGTCTGAACCAAAATGTGTCAGAGGTGGGAAAAAACACACCGAAGACTTCATATGAAAATAATGAGGATGAATCCATAATGCAGTTCGACAAGTATCAATTAGGGCCCTGTGTTTTGCACAATCATGTGACAGTAAGATTTGATCCTGTATTTTAAGCCTTATCCAGAAATGATAATTACAACAAAAATGATACACAAAAGTCTGCCTGATGATGCTATGCAGGTCAGCAATCCAAACCCTAAAAAGAGAGACATGGTGTTGAGATGGTGCTCGAATGAGGTAGATGGACGTACAGATATGTAAGGTAGAAGAGAGGATACAGTGTGAAAAATCTGTTTGCTTGTGTGTCTGTTTCCTGCTGGTCGGCTTACATTAAGAGCAACTTCTCTTTTCTGGCACCAACCACATGCAGTAACAGCAGCAGTTTGGTTCACGGTGTTGCATGTGTCTTTCACGTAAAGACAACTTTTAGCAAATATAGCCTGTCTCTGTGTGCAGAGAAGTCCAATTCTTTCACAGCACATTTCTGTATTAAATAAGATGAAACAATCTCAAACTATAGATTCAGAGATCAACAACATTTGAGCCATGTCCTTTATGTTCAGGCTTGTTCATCACATTTTTACAGAACAATATGGTGACTATAGAATAACAGCATGTTAAGTTCATAAGAGGACAAGTACACTGAACAAAAATATAAATGCAATATGCAACAATTTAAAATGTTTTATTGTGTTACAGTTCATATAAGGAAATCAGCCAATTGAAAGAAATTCATTAGGCCCTGATCTATGGATTTCACATGACTGGGAATACATATTGGTCACAGACACCTTACAAAAACAGGTAGGAGCGTGGATCAGAAAACCAGTCAGTATCTGGTGTGACCACCATTTGCCTCATGCATCGTGACACATCTCTGTCACACAGAGTTGATCAGGCTGTTGATTGTGGCCTGAGGAAATGGGATTGTGGCCTGTCATACATGGTAATCCAGAGCATCCCAAACATGCTCAATGAATATTAAGGCCATGGAAGTTTTCAGCTTCCAGGAATTATGTACAGATGGGGCCGTGCACTGGAGCCATGCATTATCATGCTAAAACATGAGGTGATGGCAGCGGAAGAATAGCACGACAATGGGCCTCAGGATCTCGTCACGGTATCTCTGTGCATTCAAATTGCCATCTATAAAATGCAATTGTGTTCGTTGTCCATAGCTTATGCCTGCCCATACCACCGCCACCATGGGGCACTCTGTTCACAACGTTGCCTTCAGCAAACCGCTCGCCCACACGACGCAATACACGCTGTCTGCCATCTGCCCGGTACAGTTGAAACCGGGATTCATCCGTGAAAAGCACACTTCTCCAGCGCGCCAGTGGCCATCGAAGGTGAGCATTTGCCCACTGAAGTCGGTTACGATGCCAAACTGCCTTCAGGTCAAGACCCTGGTAAGGACGACAAGCACGCAGATGAGCTTCCCTGAGACGGTTTCTGAGTTTGTGCAGAAATTCTTCGGTTGTGCAAACCAACAGTTTCATCAGCTGTCCTGGTGGCTGGTCTCAGATGATCCCACAGGTGAGGAAGCCGAATGTGGAAGTCCTGGGGTGACATGGTTCCCCGTGGTCTGCGGATGTGAGGCCGGTTGGACATACTGCCAAATTCTCCAAAATGATGTTGGAGGCGGCTTATGGTAGATAAATAAAAATTAAATTACCTGGCCACAGCTCTGGTGGACATTCTTGCAGTCAGCATGCCAATTGCACGCTCCCTCAAAACTTGAGACATCTGTGGCATTGTGTTGTGTGACAAAACTGCACATTTTAGAGTGGCCTTTTATTGTAACCCAGCACAAAGCACACTTGTGCAATGATCATGCTGTTTAATCAGCTTCTTGATGTGCCACACCTGTCAGGTGGATGGATTATCTTGGCAAAGGAGAAATGCTCACTACCAGGGATGTAAACAAACCCAGTCAAACTGAGCAATCGGGGGAGAAGGGCCTTGATTAGGGAGGTAGCCAAGAACCCCATGGTCACGCTGACAGAGCTCCAGAGTTCCTCTGTGGCAATGGGAGAACCTTCCAGAAGGACAACGATCTCTGCAGCACTCCAGCAATCAGGCCTTTATTGTAGAGTGGCCAGACGGAAGCCACTCCTCAGTAGAAGGCACATGACAGCCCGCTTGGAGTTTGCCAAAAGGCACCTAAAGATTCTCAGACCATGAGAAACAAGATTCTCTGGTCAGATGAAACCAAGATTGAACTCTTTGGCCTGAATGCCAAGCGACATGTCTGGAGACACCATCCCTACGGTGAAGCATGGGGTGGCAGCATCATGCTGTGGGGATGTTTTCAGCAGGAGGGACTGAGAGACTAGTCAGGATCAAGGGAAAGTTGAACGGAGGACCTCAGACTGGGGAGAAGGTTCACCTTCCAACAGGACAACGACCCTAAGCACACAGCCAAGACAACACAGGAGTGGCTTCGGGATAAGTCTCTGAATGTCCTTGAGTTGCCCAACCAGAGCCCAGACTTGAACCTGATCGAACACCTCTGGAGAGACCTGAAAATAGCTGTGCAGCGATGCTCCCCATCCAATCTGACAGAGCTTGAGAGGATCTGCAGAGAAGAATGGGAGAAACTCTCCAAATACAGGTGTGCCAAGCTTGTAGTGTCATACCCAAGATGACTCAAGGCTGTAATCGCTGCCAAAGGTGCTTCAACAACTACTGAGTAAAGGGTATGAATACTTATGTAAATATGATATTTCCGTTTTTTAATTTGAATACATTTGCAAAAAAAAATCTAAAAACCTGTTTTTGCTTTGTCTTTAGTTTGTCATTATGGGGTGTTGTGTGTAGATTGATGTGGGGAAAAAAATATTTAATCCATTTTAGAATAAGGCCGTAACGTAAACAAAATGTGGAAGAAGTCAAGGGGTCTGAATACTTTCTGAAGGCGCTGTATCATTTTCTAGTTCTGAGTCTCTACTTTTATCCAATGTGAAAAAAACTCCATTATAAAGTGTTGATACATAAGACCGAATCGAGCCGGTCGGTCACATATTTTGTCTCTGTCAGGGTTGTGCTCAATTAAGAAATGAATTGAATAATCTTCATAAATTCCAATACATTTCCTGAATTTGAATTGAAGTAGTAAACAGGATACAGAATAGCAATTTGCATTTGAAAGAAAGGAAATAGAATTGAATTAAGTGAAATTAAAATATATTATATTATTTTTTTATGTGTAGTCTATAGAAATATAGATATTTTACATATAACATGTCGTTATGCAACACAGTAAGATACACCTGCTCTTTCTATGACAGACTGACCAGGTGAATCCAGGTGAAATCTATGATCCCTTATTGATGTTACTTGTTAAATCCACTTCAATCAGTGTAGATTTTTTATTTATCTAGGCAAGTCAGTTAAAAACAGATTCTTATTTTCAATGACTGCCTAGGATCAGTGGGTTACCGGCCTTGTCCAGGGGCAGAACGACAGATTATTATATATTCACTTTTTTTACCTTGTCAGCTCGGTGATTCAATCTTGCAACCTTCCGGTTACAAGTCCAACGCTCTAACCGCTAAGCTACCTGCCACCCCAAGGGGAGGATACCGGTTAAAGAAGGATAATTAAGCCTTGAGACAATTTTTTTAATTTATTTGTATTTCACCTTTATTTAACCAGGTAGGCTAGTTGAGAACAAGTTCTCATTTGCAACTGCGACCTGGCCAAGATAAAGCATAGCAGTGTGAACAGACAACAACACAGAGTTACACATGGAGTAAACAATAAACAAGTCAATAACATAGTAGAAAAAAAAAGAAAAAAAAAGAGAATCTATATACAATGTGTGCAAAAGGCATGAGGAGGTAGGCAATAAATAGGCCATAGGAGCGAATAATTACAATTTAGCAGATTAACACTGGGGTGATAAATCATCAGATGATCATGTGCAAATAGAGATACTGGTGTGCAAAAGAGCAGAAAAGTAAATAAATGAAAACAGTATGGGGATGAGGTAGGTAAATTGGGTGGGCTATATACCGATGGACTATGTACAGCTGCAGCGATCGGTTAGCTGCTCAGATAGCAGATGTTTAAAGTTGTTGAGGGAGATAAAAGTCTCCAACTTCAGAGATTTTTGCAATTCGTTCCAGTCGCAGGCAGCAGAGAACTGGAAGGAAAGGCGTCCAAATGAGGTTTTGGCTTTAGGTGTATCAGTGAGATACACCTGCTGGAGCGCGTGCTACGGGTGGGTGTTGCCATCGTGACCAGTGAACTGAGATAAGGCAGCGCTTTACCTAGCATAGCCTTGTAGATGACCTGGAGCCAGTGGGTCTGACGACGAACATGCAGCGAGGGCCAGCCGACTAGAGCATACAGGTCGCAGTGGTGGGTGGTATAAGGTGCTTTAGTAACAAAACGGATGGCACTGTGATAAACTGCATCCAGTTTGCTGAGTAGAGTATTGGAAGCTATTTTGTAGATGACATCGCCGAAGTCGAGGATCGGTAGGATAGTCAGTTTTACTAGGGTAAGTTTGGCGGCGTGAGTGAAGGAGGCTTTGTTGCGAAATAGAAAGCCGACTCTCGATTTGATTTTGGATTGGAGATGTTTGATATGAGTCTGGAAGGAGAGTTTGCAGTCTAGCCAGACACCTAGGTACTTATAGATGTCCACATATTCTAGGTCGGAACCATCCAGGGTGGTGATGCTAGTCGGGCGTGCGGGTGCAGGCAGCGACCGGTTGAAAAGCATGCATTTGGTTTTACTAGCGTTTAAGAGCAGTTGGAGGCCACGGAAGGAGTGTTGTATGGCATTGAAGCTCGTTTGGAGGTACAGTGTCCAAGGAAGGGCCAGTAGTATACAGAATGGTGTCGTCTGCGTAGAGGTGGATCAGGGAATCGCCCGCAGCAAGAGCAACATCATTGATATATACAGAGAAAAGAGTCGGCCCGAGAATTGAACCCTGTGGTACCCCCATAGAGACTGCCAGAGGACCGGACAACATGCCCTCTGATTTGACACACTGAACTCTGTCTGCGAAGTAGTTGGTGAACCAGGCAAGGCAGTCATTAGAAAAACTGAGGCTACTGAGTCTGCCGATAAGAATATGGTGATTGACAGAGTCGAAAGCCTTGGCCAGGTCGATGAAGACGGCTGCACAGTACTGTCTTTTATCGATGGCGGTTATGATATCGTTTAGTACCTTGAGCGTGGCTGAGGTGCACCCGTGACCGGCTCGGAAACCGGATTGCACAGCGGAGAAGGTACGGTGGGATTCGAGATGGTCAGTGATCTGTTTGTTGACTTGGCTTTCGAAGACCTTAGATAGGCAGGGCAGGATGGATATAGGTCTGTAACAGTTTGGGTCCAGTTTGAGACATGGATTGTGTATGTGTGCCATTCAGAGGGTGAATGGGCAATAAAAAATATTTAAGTGCCTTTGAACGGGGTATGGTAGTAGGTGACAGGTGCACCGGCTTGTGTCAAGAATGGCAACACTCCTTGGTTTTTCACGCTCAGCAGTTTTCCATGTGTATCAAGGATGGTCCACCACCCAAAGACAACCAGCCAACTTGACCCAACTGTGGGAAGCAGTTGGGCCAGCATCATGGGAATGCTTTCAACATGGGCCAGCATCCCTGTGGAACGCTTTCAACACCTTGTAGAGTTCATGCTCCTTCTTATTTGGAAGGTGTTCTTAATATTTTGTACACTCAGTGGAATTGGCTAGTCTAAGCACTAAGGTTAAAATAGTAAATGACCATTCTTTCCAGAGAAAAGTGATGTGCTTTGGTATCTGGAAGTGGGACCTGTCAGAGTCTATGGCTGAGTGGAAGTTCTTTGAATTGCACTGAATTAAATTCTTCTTCCAGTCACTCAAACTGAATTGAGCCCAACCCTAATAGGTTTTCACAAAAAAACTTGAACATTGTCTTCCAAATGTTTAACGATGTAAACTAATCTGGAAAAAAAATGGTAAAAGAATAGTGTAGACAAAAGGTGTAATCATTTCAGAATGGTAATGTGTAGCGCATTAGTAAGTGCTTTGTACATGGAATACCAACGGTGAAATGGGTCCCCATACTTTGACATTTGTCTAAGAAAGAGGAACTAGAGGAAGTACATATAACTTCCGTAAAAAAGCCACTATAGACCACGTGGAAGGGTCGTTCCACGAATACAGTGCCTTTTATGTCCTAGTGACATTATATGTGTACATTTTGATACAACACTCAATTTAAGAGTTGGATGACATAGACCTGCTTTAAATAAACCATGTTCAAAATTACAATAGTGTTTTTTCATTTAAATAAATGTGTTGTTTTCTCAAATTCCCATTTTCGTATGTCCAACGTCCTTTTTTCCAAATTCTAGAACGATTTTAACCCACTTAATTGCAAATTAAAGGACCCTATGTTTTCACCATCATTGTAAAGCCCTAGTTATTTTGTTGCTTTGACCAAGTCATTTCCAAAGATGATTATTTATTTCATGTGATTAGTGATTCGTTTACATTTGTCTCTCAGGTTTAACCCAATGAGTCCCACTGTAATGCTGGCGCGTATCCATAGATACCAACCATTAGTCTGTGTGATTACTGAGCTAGAGTGGTATTTGTGAGACAAGGGTGGATCCCGAAGGGGTCCGGGGCCGGGTCTTTTATACAAAACGTCTGTAGAGTGGGTTGAGCTACATTACACTACAATCAGAGCCGCCTGCAGACAATGATCAGCTCGGTGGAAATCTGAATTTTCCAACAACAGGTTTCTGTGCCAATGCACAACACAATCAATAAACAAAGCATACCGACTTTGGGCACTTCAATATCATGGTTTGCATTTTCAACACCACAATAAATAGACTGTCAATCTGGACAAAGAGAATATACATCCATACCTTGTAGACTTACCCAGTATAGAAGGCTTGACTTGACAATCTCTGAATGTCATTAAACATTTTGGTGTTTTGTAACAGAGGTCTCTTACCATTCATCAATTGACCTCTGCACAGTTTGAATTGCTTGATTTTATATATATATATATATATATATATATATATATATATATAGAGTTTAGGCCTAACTCCAGAGATATGCCGGTGGCATGCTACTACACATGCATTTCTTCATGTCAGATGTCTACTGCATCAGCTATACAGATATAGACATGCAGAAGGAGGGTAGATGGTTCATTTTCAATCCAAATGTTTTGTATAAGCATTATATTGTTAGATTATAGGAGTAACTATGGTAGGCCTGAAACATTCTTCCTCGCCTCAGGTTTAACTGTCGGAGTCACTGCCTTCATATCATGGGCCTTCAGTAGCTAAAGCAGCTTAATAATAGCCACAAATACAAGCAGAAGAGCGAATGTAAACCAGAGGAAAAAATGCACTACCCTCCCCTCTGCTCTCAAAAACCCCAAAACCATCCCCCCAAAAATGACACTACACAAAAAGCACTCTATTTCTGGAACGCCCCGTAATACGGAAAACCCAAATGCTCAATGCGACAATTATTTCCTATTTCTCAGACATTTGTCAAAGTATGGGGACCTATTTGCATTTTACCATTTCCATTCTACTGACTTTTATCCATCAAGCAGGTAAATACATATTTTCAATACATCTGTATAGTGATATTGATTACATTTATTAGACATATAAACGTATAATGTGATTACAAGGTTAGTAAGTAACAGGGAGTATCATTTGGGGAGGGGCGAAATGTTGGTTCTGTCCTTATAATATATCCTTTCTCCAGAGGTGTGAACTTGTTCACTTCCCTTCGTGGATTTGAAAGGAAATGCCTGGTGAAAACTCAACTTAGTCAATACCAACACCTTTTTACATTTATCGGGAATAGTGAGGGAGTGCACACTTCAGGAGGAAGGAGAGATTATTGGGACCCACCCAGGGATGACAGAGGGAAGAAGTCATATGATCTAATGAATACTGAAGGTTTAAGTCACTGTTGTGATGTTGTGAATTCTATACCATTCAAGTCACTTATAAAGACTTTCATTATAATTGAAAGTATGTCATTAACTTTGGGTCAAAAGTTTTTTTATGATACTGTAATTTGAAACAGTATGAAGCTAAACATGTATGTTTACAAAGCCTGAAATAATAACACAAACAAACGAGTAATACATTTTTTTTATTATACTCTGAGCAAAATGTGTCAGTTAGTTAGGCTACAGGAAAGCCAGCAACAGGAAGCAGCACCACAACGTCATTTGAAGAATGGAAACTTGAACTAGAAAGACAGTCACAGCCCAGACTGCTATGCATAGCTCAACTCATTACAGACATGTCTGTCAAAGTTAACCAACGGCCACTCTCTGAGCACCCAACTTATAGCTATAGCGGGTCCAGAATGATTGGATCTTTGAGAAAGAGGAGCCAAAAAGACAGTAGAAAATATACAATACAAATACTCAGCTATATTCTATGCTAAAAATATAGGACATTTATATTATTGTATACTGATATTCAGAGAGAGAGATTTTGTTTAACAAGTAATAAAAAAATACCAAAAACATAGGGGTCAAAATTATTGTCACCCCTGTTTTCAATAATCCAGCACCCTCCCCTTGTGAGGATAACGATACTGAGCCTTTTTCTAAAATGTTTTATGAGATTGAAAAACACATTGGGAGGGATCTTTTCCCCCATATCTATAAAAAAAGAGCTCTATGTTCATGTCATCTGACCATAGCATCTCCTGAAGTTTGATAAATGGCTTTGGCACTTGGATTGGAACCGGTGCTATGGTCAGATGACATGAAATTAGAGCTCTTTGGGCCACACACACCAGTGGTGGGTTTGGCGTTGAAAAACAAAAGCACATTCAGAAATGTACCTCATACCTACTGTAAAATACTGTAAGGAGGTGGATCTTTGATGTTATGTGGCTAGTTTTCTTTCACTGGTCAAGTGGCCCTCATTTTAGTAGGCTATTTTGCCGTAATGCTCTGATCACACCATACAACAAGGGATGTACAGCTAACAGCGACCATATCCTTGCAAGCCAGGGCCAAATTGCCTTCTTCAAATGAGCAAAAGAATGTGATGGAATTTTTGAAAATGGAAAAGTATTCTAATTTGTTTGCATCAAATACCCTACTCCTTGAAAGTCGTGATTATGCTGCATTTAGCATAGGCAACATGATTAATGATGATCACTGACAATCAACAGCTGCAGTGTTGCTCTTTTTATTACAAAGAGCAACATTTCATGGAATAGGCTACGCATGTGAACGTTTATAGAGACAAAGGCGGACACATGGAATTATTTAATTTGAATGGATGGTTGAAATGACAGAATGGTGTGCAGATATTTTCTTATCTAAAAAGGTGGGTGAAAGTTTGCTACATTTCTCGAGCGCATAAAATATGTGTGTGTGGTGTGTATGTTCCAAAAGGCAATATGTTCCAAAATTCAAACAAAATACACCAGCGACACCATTTAGGAGGTAAAGGTTGTGAGCACAGTGTTTCTGATCGATTCGGCAATTAACTTCTAATGAATTTGTGTGGCTGCAAGGCCATTTTTAGCCAACAGCATTTTTTGATTGGTTTCCAGAGAAATGCATTAAAAGAGAGCTATGAACTAGGCTACTACCAAGGTCTGATGATGCTTCTGACAATATAGTAAAAGATGTGCTACAATCTGATGTGTTACAGTCTGATGTGTTACAGTCTGATGTGCTACAGTCTGATGTGTTACAGTCTGATGTGTTACAGTCTGATGTGTTACAGTCTGATGTGTTACAGTCTGATGTGCTACAGTCTGATGTGTTACAGTCTGATCTGATGCGCTACAGTCTGATACGTTACAGTCTGATGTGTTACAGTCTGATGTGTTACAGTCTGATGTGTTACAGTCTGATGTGCTACAGTCTGATGTGCTACTGTCTGATGTGCTACAGTCTGATGTGTTACAGTCTGATGTGCTACAGTCTGATGTGCTACAGTCTGATGTGCTACAGTCTGATGTGTTACAGTCTGATGTGCTACAGTCTGATGTGTTACAGTCTGATGTGTTACAGTCTGATGTGTTACAGTCTGATGTGTTACAGTCTGATGTGCTACAGTCTGATGTGCTACAGTCTGATGTGTTACAGTCTGATGTGTTACAGTCTGATGTGCTACAGTCTGATGTGTTACAGTCTGATGTGCTACAGTCTGATGTGTTACAGTCTGATGTGCTACAGTCTGATGTGTTACAGTCTGATGTGTTACAGTCTGATGTGTTACAGTCTGATGTGCTACAGTCTGATATGTTACAGTCTGATGTGCTACAGTCTGATGTGTTACAGTCTGATGTGCTACAGTCTGATGTGCTACAGTCTGATGTGCTACAGTCTGATGTGTTACAGTCTGATGTGCTACAGTCTGATGTGTTACAGTCTGATGTGTTACAGTCTGATGTGCTACAGTCTGATGTGTTACAGTCTGATGTGCTACAGTCTGATGTGTTACAGTCTGATGTGCTACAGTCTGATGTGCTACAGTCTGATGTGTTACAGTCTGATGTTTTAAAGTCTGATGTGTTACAGTCTGATGTGCTACAGTCTGATATGTTACAGTCTGATGTGCTACAGTCTGATGTGCTACAGTCTGATGTGTTACAGTCTGATGTGCTACAGTCTGATGTGTTACAGTCTGATGTGTTACAGTCTGATGTGCTACAGTCTGATGTGCTACAGTCTGATGTGCTACAGTCTGATGTGTTACAGTCTGATGTGTTACAGTCTGATGTGCTACAGTCTGATGTGTTACAGTCTGATGTGTTACAGTCTGATGTGTTACAGTCTGATGTGTTACAGTCTGATGTGCTACAGTCTGATGTGTTACAGTCTGATGTGCTACAGTCTGATGTGTTACAGTCTGATGTGCTACAGTCTGATGTGCTACAGTCTGATGTGTTACAGTCTGATGTGCTACAGTCTGATGTGTTACAGTCTGATGTGCTACAGTCTGATGTGTTACAGTCTGATGTGCTACAGTCTGATGTGTTACAGTCTGATGTGTTACAGTCTGATGTGCTACAGTCTGATGTGCTACAGTCTGATGCATTTTGAAAACTGACGATTACAGTGTAGTGTTTATAAGGAGTTCTCTCGTGTGTATGTTGTTGCGTGTGCAGTAAGCCCACGGGCTGATTTCTTCTTCTTGCTTAGCAGAGTTCTCAGTAAATGTTAAATTGTGAACCTGCAACCCAAATGTATTACATAAAATCTATATGCCATATCTAACAATTGATGGGGCTTCCTGAATAAAGTACGTTCGCTGTGACAGAAGGTTATATATAAAAAATCTCAAATCAAAATATTCCACAAAGTTATATCTAGCGATGCAGTGAGGGGAGGGTCACATGACCTTATGCCTTCGATCTAGCTCTGTACTCTCCCTGAGTCAGAGATGTTTAGGTACTCTCCCTGAGTCAGAGGTTTAGGTACTCTCCCTGAGCCAGAGAGGTTTAGGTACTCTCCCTGAGTCAGAGAGGTTTAGGTACTCTCCCTGAGTCAGAGATGTTTAGGTACTCTCCCTGAGCCAGAGATGTTTAGGTACTCTCCCTGAGTCAGAGAGGTTTAGGTACTCTCCCTGAGTCAGAGATGTTTAGGTACTCTCCCTGAATCAGAGAGGTTTAGGTACTCTCCCTGAGTCAGAGAGATGGGCATTGTGACAGATAGTCCAACACTGAGTCAGAGAAGTTTAGGTACTTTGACACATTTGCCGCTGTTCCCCTTTAAATAGCAACTGAATGTAATAATCAACTTATATGTGGCATTGAAATGAATCAGAAACATTTAGGTGCTCTTTTTGAACAAACCCAATGGTAAATCTTAGCGCTCGTGTTAGGGTTACAGGTTCTAGTGGTAAGGTTCTAGTGTTAGGGTTACAGGTTCTAGTGGTAAGGTTCTAGTGGTAAGGTTCTCGTGTTAGGGTTACATGTTCTAGTAGTAAGGTTATAGTGTTAGGGTTACAGGTTCTAGTGGTAAGGTTCTAGTGTTAGGGTTACAGGTTCTAGTGGTAAGGTTCTAGTGGTAATGTTCTAGTGGTAGGGTTACATGTTCTAGTGATAATGTTCTAGTGGTAGGGTTACAGGTTCTAGTGGTAAGGTTCTAGTGTTAGGGTTACAGGTTCTAGTGGTAGGGTTATAGGTTCTGGGGTGGGACAAATAATTTTGTCTTTTTATGAATTATGTGCGCGGTAGCTGGCGATGATGCGAAAGGGTTAACACGTTGAGGGTTCGTCGAGGCTCGGCCTCTTACTGGCCAAACGGAACAAGCTCCATGGCTAAATAGGTGGTTGTTTCAAATGGAGTATTTACTCTCTCTTATGTATTGCATTATCATCAACTCCAATTAGAATGTTAGTCCGTTACAGCCTAGTTCATTATATATCCTACCCCATATTTGCAAAATATGTTGAAAATGTTTGAAGTGCACATTGTTCTAATTGTATTGCTTCAATATGGAAATACATTGTTAAAAATAGTCCATAGCATTAACACTGATATAGAGGCTAGGCCTATGTCATACGGCCAAAAAATAAAATATCTAGATTTTTTTCAAACTCATGGGTGATTCACGATATACTGTATATCTAAAAATGTTTTTACTTTTTCTCTAAATAAGTTTTGTTGCACAATTAAAGGTCAATACACTGCATTTGAAACAGTCGGGAATAATCTAATGAATTCAGGGCTTGTAAATGTATACCTAGGCTAAATGTAAGCCTTCAACCATAAGACCCACAAATAATTGTAATTATTTTATCAAAATAGTTTAACCTGTTTTTTGCAATTATCAGTGATCTGGCTTTCAAATCTGTCTATGAAAACGCCCTTTTTGTTACAAATGTAACCAGAACCAAGCACAATGCACATCCATTAATAATAATGGCCAACTTCTGTCAACAGGCATTATAGAAAATTAACACAGGTCTCATAAGCAATCTCTCAAGCACAAGGCCACTGCTAGTGACTAGCCACCTAATCTTTATATTTAAAGTCTAGCCAGGGCCAGCTCTAGACTTTTGGGGACCCTAAGGAAGATTTCATTTCCTGCAAGACTCAATCATGGACACTCTTACTGACAGTTGTGGCTGCTTTGTGTGATGTATTGTTGTCTCTACCTTCTTGACCTTTGTGCTGTTGGCTGTGCCCAATAATGTTTGTACCACTACTATATTGTGTTGCTACCATGTTGTTGTTTTCTTAGGTCACTCTTTATGTAGTGTTGTGTTGTCTCTCTTGTTGTGATGTGTGTTTTGTCCTATATTTATATTGTATTTATTTATTTTAATCCCAGGCCCCAGTCCCCGCAGGAGGCCTTTTGGTAGACCGTCATTGTAAATAAGAATTTGTTCTTAACTGACTTGCCTAATTAAATGAAAGTAAAATTTAAATAAATAAAAATACTGCACATTTTGCCTGGTGCGTGGACAAAATGTTGCAGTTTAAAAAAAAGGTTTTCATGCAGTTCTACACATTTTGGAATGGGGCGGAGAGAACATTTTGCAATTTTGTAACACATTTCATGCAATTTTGCCATGGTGCCGAGACATTTTCGCAGTTATAAAGCTAACTTCCTGCAATTCAACCCATATTGTCATAGGGTGGAGATTTTTTTGTTGCAGTTTTTGCCTTTTTATTAGCGTTTGTGGCACAAATCCAATGCAAGTCAATGGTACATATATTAGCATTTTCGCAATTCATATCCAAATCATCCTAAAATATCAAAAAATGTATTGTGAAGTTAGCTGATTTGGACAAGTTAGCATTTGAAAAAGTGGCCAGGTAAAAAAAATCCATGGAAGGCAACCAATAAGTAATTTTGTAATTTGGGTGAACGTTCCCTTTAATAGGAACAGCCTGGCACTCTCACCTATCTCGCTGAACAGTAGCAATAACCCATATTATTGGTAAAATGGTGCACGTTAAGTTTGTTCCACCTGAGCATGTCTGACCGCAAGTCAGAGACGACTATAATGACACACATTTGGTGTGTGATGGGGAAAGTAATCAGATTACGTTACTGAGGTTTGGTAATCCAAAAATTACATTACCGATGACAATTTTGGACAGGTAACTAGTAACTGTAATGGAAAGTAACCTACCCAACCCTGCTTATGGCAAGGCACGTTATCTAATTTCTGACATCAATGCAACAGATTTTGGAAACCACAAAGCTCGGAAGACTATCACTCTATGAACTGTACCAATGCTGAATTGAATGATATTGACAAAACCGAACATATATATATATATATTTTTTTTTTTGTTGCAAACATCCTTTCTGAATTTCAAAAGTGTATAATCTGATTACAATATTTTTGCTGGCAACATAACTGGTTACAGTTAGTAAAACATAATAATCTGATTACATGTAATTCAGTTACTCCCCAACCTTGACCATAAGTGTAACATAATCAAAGGTGGCGATACAAAGGTGCAGTGTCTGAATACAGTGTCAGCATCCCGATTAATGCTTTAAGGTAAAAAAATTCAATAATGTTTGGGTCCCCAGGACCAGGATTAAGTGGCTGGGGTATCGGGTTACGTATCCACAGCCATTGGAGACTGGGAAGTCCTCCTTCATTTGCTGGTTGGACTATCCACCAACATCTTACAGAAATAATGCCCATCTCTGACTAAATCAATGGGAGAAATTATGTTAGAAGTTGATTCAACTCAGTCAGCAAGTTGTAGTTATCTTAACTTGACATTTTTAGTCAACACGTCTGTTATGTTGCTTCAGTTCATTTGACTTCATGGTCGTGAATTTCTAAGGTACGTAAAAACAGTTCTTAGTTGATTCAACTTGATTTCATAAGATAAGTTAAGTCAATTTCAAAAATCAAATCAAATCAAACCAAATGTTATTGGTCACATACACATGGTTAGCAGATGTTAATGCGAGTGTAGCGAAATGCTTGTGCTTCTAGTTCCGAACGTGCAGTAATATCTAACAAGTAATTCGATACAGGACAAACCACAGTTGAGCTCAGCTCAACACTGACTGGCTAATTATTTGATATATTTTTTAATCAAGGGAGGCCAAATGCTTGCTGGCATTAATCAATCAAATGCTACAGCGGCAACATGCCATTCTCTTTGGGTCCAGACAGCATTCCATACATGGGCTACACATACTGAGACAGAGGGGCGCTGTTTCCCTCGCTCTGATAATTTCTCAGGTGAGATTCTATGGAGTGAGATACCTGCCAAAGGGTTGAACGTACGTATCGTTAGGATCGTAAGAAAAGCCATGCGTGAAACATGAAACGTAAACATAAAATTTCATCTGTGAACATACAAACACCATGTTACTATTACGGACTAACATTTTAGGACAAATCTTGTGTTGCAATTCTGATGTAAAATAATACCCTTTGGAGTTTTGACAGTTTTCATCTCCCCAACAAAGCATCCTGTGAGGAGTGCTACACGAACAAGCAAAACACAGTATAAAAAAACGTGGGCATCCCCATGCATGCACCTTATCAACATATGACTCATTCAATATTGCACAATCCCATTCTCTGGGTCTGTCTGCAATCATAACCAGTAGTGTGTATACCAGGAATAATGAAACAGAATAGATGTTTGGTGAATCTATTAATTATGTATGACCACTGGAGAATGCCACTCAAAATCTTGCCAAAGCATATTCTGTAGCAGGGGTTAATGTGAATGTAAAATAATTTGACTTGATTTACATGAATCGTGTCATGAACATATGGACTTTAAAATGAACAAGGAAGAGGTTTTAAAAGTAGGCTAAGTCTGGCATAAGCTTATTCCCACACTTTACAATAACTCTGTTGCAGTGGTCTTAGGTAGTCTCCGTATAGGCTATTCCCTCCATCGCAACACTGCTGCCCAGATGAAGAGCTTGTGATCTCCATGCAGCACCATGCGCCTTCGGAAAGGCACCCCTCAGCCTCAGAAGATGCCCTTCTGGAGGCATGCAGCCAGAGTCATTATACCCTAATGTAGGCCTATTTGCCTTCTAGCCAAATTAAGTGCAAATCATGATGCGTGCAACTCGTCATTCGAACATATTTGAACATTTAATTCATTCTTCATTCAGATCAGTTCAGTCAGTATGTCATCCATTGAGTCATTTGTCTGAGTTTAAATAGGAACTAAATCAAAGAGAATAGAACTGTCTTATCCATTTGTTTGATTGAAATCCATGTGTTCAAATTGTCTACATTATCCAAAGTTCTTCAGCCTATCACTTTAATAATTCAATGTTTAATTTATGGCTATCCAAATAAAAAAAAGGCCTTCAACTTTGCAATGCATTGGTACCACATTCATCTGTACAAACAATAGTATGCATGGGACCACGCAGCCACAATACTGATCATGAAGGAGACCTGTTCTGTCTCCTAGACACGTACTTTGGTGCGAGAAGAACGTACTTTGGTGAACGTACTTTGAATGTACTTTGGTGCGAGAACGTACTTTGGTGAACGTACTTTGGTGCGAGAAGTGCAAATCAATCCCAGAACAACAGCAAAGCACCCTGTGAAGATGCTGGAGGAAAAAAGTACAAAGTATCTATATCCACAGTAAAACGAGTCCTATTTCGACGTAACCTGAAAGGCAACTCAGCAAGGAAGAAGCCACTGCTCCAAAACCGCCACAAAAAAACAGACTACGGTTTGCAACTGCACCTGGGGACAAAGATCGTACTTTTTGGAGAAATGTCCTCTGGTCTGAATAGAACTGTTTGGCCATAATGACCATCGCTATGTTTGGAGGAAAAAGGGTGAGGCTTGCCGAAGAACACCATCCCAACCGTGAATCACGGGGGTGGCAGCATCATGTTTACATTTACATTTAAGTCATTTAGCAGACGCTCTTATCCAGAGCGACTTACAAATTGGAAAGTTCATACATATTCATCCTGGTCCCCCCGTGGGAATTGAACCCACAACCCTGGCGTTGCAAGCGCCATGCTCTACCAACTGAGCCACACGGGACCAGTTGTGGGGTTGTGGGGGTGCTTTGCTGCAGGAGGGACTGGTGCACTTCACAAAATGGATGGCATCATGAGGAAGGGAAAAGTATGTGGATATATTGAAGCAACAGCTCAAGACATCAGTCAGGAAGTTGAAGCTTGGTCGCAAATGGGTCTTCCAAATGGACAATGACCCCAAGCATACTTCCAAAGTTGTGGCAAAATGGCTTAAGTACAACAAAGTCAAGGTATTGGAGTGGCCAGCACAAAGCCCTGACCTCAATCCTATAGAAGAGTTGTGGGCAGAACTGAAAAAGTGTGTGCGAGCAAGGAGGCCTACAAACCTGACTCAGTTACACCAGCTCTGTCAGGAGGAATGGGCCAAAATTCACCCACTTTTTTATGGGAAGCTTGTGGAAGGTTACCCGAAACGTTTGACCCAAGTTAAACAGTTTAAAAGGCAATACTACCAAATACTAATTGAGTGTATGTTAACTTCTGACCCACTGGGAATGTGATGAAAGTAATAAACGCTGAAATAAATCATTCTCTCTACTATTCTTCTGACATTTCACATTCTTAAAATAAAGTGGTGATCCTAACTGACCTAAAACAGGGATTTTTACTACGATTAAATGTCAGGAATAGTGAAAAAAAATGTTTTAATGTATTTGGCTAAGGTGTATGTAAACTTGGTGACTTCAACTGTATGTCTTTATCATTCTCACACAAGTAATTTCCTGAAGGCCCAAGCCTATACCACGCCATCTACTGGTATAACGTTGTTATTGAATGCAGATCTAAAACAAACTCTGGACTTTTTGGGGGGAAATGAAACTGGAAGCTGCAAAGCAACTAATGTCTAGTCTAGTTGCTTGATTGACTACCTAACTTTGACTAGCTACGTTCGGTTCATGTCCTTCGCAGATGCCACATTACTGACAAAAGTTTGTATGTATAAAAAAGATATGTAACCGAGTAAAGGGAGAAGTAAAGTAAGAATTGAATGTGTAAATGTTTATTCATTGTCTTAACAATTCTAATTTAACTTTTTAACAGTATACGTGCAATTTTCACCTGTTCCTCCGCAAACTGTCATTCTCAGATCTCAGAACTTTGATAATATCCCACCCCTGTATAGCCACCACTGCCTTAAAAAGCCACACCTAACACAATATCTGCCAATTAATTTCCAATAATATTGCCCCTGTCTGTCTGTGTGGTGCATGCATTTGTCTATCACTGTAGCCAGTTAATGTGATAACCATCTTGTTGGTTGACAGAAATACTTTCCCCAAAACCTTGTTTGCAAACTTTGAAATTACACACAATTACACAAAAAAAATAATATATATATATGTTTGTTTTCTTCCAACCCCCCCCAAAAAATGGTCTTCTGATGTGATTTAATCATTGACATGGACTCAAAACATCCAATTTCTTTGTTTTTCTATGAACAATTGTAATTTTGAGAGGTAAAAAAAAAAAAACAGAAAACAAAATTTGGGAAAATATAAAACATAATTTGGGAAAATTATCACAGATTTTATAGACTGTAACTGTGTACTGTTTTGGCAGAGTGAAAGTACAAACACTTCCCACGTTCGAACACACACTCAAGAGACACCCACATCAAAGCGTTCCTCCTAAACCCAAATCTCGTTCTCTGTCGCATTTCCTAATAAGAAGAATTGAAAAAGAGGCTAAATCAGGAAGTTCAGCCCCCTTTTAAGGGCAACTGCATCATGAACTTTACCAAGTACCAAGATATCTTAGACAACTTGATTGACTCTGCCAGGAGTCGATCTTCCCAAGCACTAATCAAAATCCACAAAGAAATGGTTAACTGACCACAAAATCTACATTTCGCAATGGCCATCTCAGTCTCCGTACTTGAACCCCATTGAAAACATGTGGTTTGAATTGAAGATGGAAGTCCATAAGCGCAGACGAAGGATATCAAGGATCTGTCATGATTCTGTATTGAGGAATAGTGTAAGATCCCTCCCAACGTGATCTTCTCATAAAACATTTTAGAAAAAGACTGTGTTATTATCCTCGCAAGGGGAGTGTGCTAGAGTATTTAAAACAGGGCTGCCAATAATTTTGACCCCTACGTTTAAAAATAAAAATAAATTAAATTATTAATCTCTTTCTCTGAGCAATTGTGTTTGTATAAAATAATATAAATTCCCCAATATTTGAGCATACATTATAGCTCAGTATTTGCATTATTTGTACTATAGTCTTTTTTTCTCATATTTATCATTGGTGCCAATAACTATGGATCCCAATGTATGTCTTTAGGCAGATTAGGTTTGATTAGGTTATACTTCATGGAGTTATACTTCAAGTTTAATAACATTTTTCATAAACTGAATGGTTTATGAAACCGAATAGTTTAAATTGTGTGTATGGTATCCTTGTTCTTTATTGTAAAGATACTTCTTTATCACTTATGGCAAGGGCTTTGACTATGGCCCTGTACACAATCAAGTTGTTCTGCACAAAAAAAAGTGTGTGGAGTGCTGTGGAGACAGCCAAATGGTTGTGTAAAAAAAGTGTGCAGACAAACTGTCCATTGTATCACCAAAATATTGGTTGCATCACATGAAATGTGTCCAATGTCCGTCTGATGCTGTAAAGACATCTTTAAACCATCTTGCAGATATGGTGTATAGGGAAATGTATATTTTCTACTGCTCTATTCATCATATTGCTTGCTGGACTTTCTTAATATCTTTCACAAACTCTTTATTTTCTGTGTTTATTTCATAGAGTCCAGCTCTGTGTTTGTGCTAAAGGGACAGGACGTTCGTCTGGATGTCCAGGAAAATGTTCAACTGAAAGAGTTTGAGGTTTTTAAGTGGAGCTTCGGAACAGCCAATATTGTAAGATATTCTGACACATTGTCAGTGAAAGTGTCTTCTGAGTACAACAACAGGGTTGAGTTTTATAAGGGAAACTTCTCTCTGCTACTGAAGAACCTACAGGAAGGAGACAGTGGACCTTATACTGCAGTAGTGAGTGGTGAAAAAGAAAATACTATTATTGCACACCAGTTAATTCTCCAAGGTATGTTTGACAGTTTTTCTATTCTTTTCTACAGTGACACAGTTACAGTATCAATCAATAGAGCTAAACATGGTGTACAGGTTAAATGCATATTCATTAGTACTCTAGCTCCTGTACTCAGGTTAATATATTAACAATAATGGGGTTCTACTTGTTTTCAGAGAGAGTTGAGCCTCCAGTCCTGACAGTGGATTCTAACTCCACCATCAATGGCACCTGTATCGTGACAGTGACCTGCAGAGGTCAGAACACCTCTGTCACCTCCAGCTGTAACAGCAGCACCTGCTCTCAGGTGGGAGGAGAGAGTAGAGGGGCTGAGACCTCCACTGTCCCCCTGCTCTCTGTCTATGTGGCAGGGGGTTCCATCATCTGTAACCACAGCAACCAAGTCAGCTGGGCCAGTGAGTCCAAGGAGATAGTGGAACTCTGTCCAATGAAATCTGGTAAGACATGCTAAGAAATTATGTCTCTCGCTCACTCGCTTTCTCACACTCACTCACACACACTCACTCACACCCAACCACCCGCTGTATTTCCAGACCAAGGCGAGAAGGCGAACTACAACTATGCTCTCACAGTCGTGGCACCTGTCTGCGTAGTTGGATTCCTTACCCTGATTGGTTTTGTTCTTTGGCTAACGCAAAACAAACGTAAGCTCACTGCTCCGGATGCATCCTATTACATTAACTTCATTATATGAATTAAACTATTGTAAAAACTGTTGATATCATGATGTGACGATTTCACATTATTTACATAGACATAGAGTGACTCTGAAGATCTTAGTTTTAAATATTTGTTGTATGTTTATGTGGTTGATTTATAGGAGGCAAAGATGATGTTATGAACCCAGTGTCAGACAGGGTAAGATATTTAACATCACTGATACTGTGTCATTCTTGATGACATTTTTAGAAAATGTGGAAAACACATGAATTCCAAATGAACATTGAACTCATCTTAATTTCACTGAGAAATATTACATTTATTGATTTGAGGTCATGTTATATATGTCACCATTCGTACTGGAGCTTTTAATACGTTTTTATTCCCCAGACTTCAGAGAACGGCCAAGCAGGTGGTGAAGAGCAGGTGTCTCCAGGTCCAGGCCCAACATCACCCACCATCTACAGTATGGTGGGACATCCCCAACCCCAGCCTGTGGACCACCCCACCTTGGTGGGAGACCAGCCTACGCATGAGGACCTCCCCATGACCACCATGCCCCCCAAGACCTCCATGCCTGAGAGTATATATGCTATGGTGGGGAAAAAGACTAGCAAACTGTAACGGCTGTCTTTCGGTGAGTGAGTAGACCAAGGCGCAGCGGGTGATGAATACATAATGACTTTATTGAAAGACGAAGACAGACACGAAATACACTTGACTAAATATACAAAATAACAAAACGAACTAGACAGACCTAAACTACGAACTTACATGAAACGAAGAACACATTAACAGGAACGACCGAGACGAGACAGTACCGTGTGGTGCAACAAACACAGACACAGCGACAATCACCCACAAACAAACAGTGAGAACAACCTACCTTAATATGACTCTCAATTAGAGGAAAACGCAAAACACCTGCCTCTAATTAAGAGCCATACCAGGCAACCCAAAACCAACATAGAAACGGAAAACATAGACTGCCCACCCAAAACTCACGCCCTGACCATCACACACATACAAAACAACAGAAAACAGGTCAGGAACGTGACACAAACAATAATCAGGAACATCATCTTTGGTCGGGATTCTATTCAAACCTTTTAAAGGCAATGTTCCCATGTTCGAGTAGACCTAATCAAATAAAATAAGAATGGTCACATGCTTTGAAAACAACAGGTGTAGACTAACAGTGAAATGCTTACTTCCCAACAATGCAGAGATAAAGAAAATAGAGATATAACAGAAAAGTAAAAATCCTATGAATGAATAAATAAATAATAAAACACCATGAGTACAGATAACTATATACCCGGGGTACCAGTCGATGTGCTGGGGTACCAGGTAATTGAGGTAGATATGTACATATAGGTAGGGGTAAAGTGACAGACAATAAAACAGGAGCAGCAGCATGTGTGATGAGTCAAAAAAGGGTCAATGTAGATAGTCGTGGTAGCTATTTAACACTCTTATGGCTTGGGGGTTGAAGCTGTTCAAGGTCCTGTTGGTTCCAGACTTGGTGCATTGGTACCGCTTGCCGTGCGGTAGCAGAGAGAACAGCCTATGACTTTGGTGGCTGTAGTCTTTGACAATTTTTAGGGCCTTCCTGATACTGCCTTGTATAGAGGTTCTGGATGGCAAGGAAATCGGCTTCAGTGACGTACTGGGCACACTACCCTCTGTAGCGCCTTGCTCTCAATTGTTTGACTTTTTGAGGCTCTGAGGGCTCATGCCAAATCTTTTTAGCCTCCTGAGGGGGAAGAGGCGTTGGTTGTCGTGCCCTCTTCACAACTGTGCTGGTGTATTTGGACCATGATAGATCTTTAGTGATGTGGACAACGAGGAACTTGAAGCTCTCAACCCGCTGCACTACAGCCCTGATGTGAATGGGGGCGGGCTCAGCACTCTGTTTCCTGTTGTCCACGATCAACTCTGTCTTGCTCACGTTGAGGGAGAGGTTGTTGTCCTGGCATCACACTGCCAGGTGTCTGATAAGGCAAACTGGGTGGAATATGGAGAAAAGTTTACCAAATTCTTCACAGTACCAACATTTTTTTGCAGAAATCCATTACTAAAGACGGAGTCATCCATGATTCTCCAAATCCTATTTGAAAGAGGAAGCTAAATATTTTTAGCAGATGTTTTCTTTTCAATCTCATCATCACCCTCTGAATGACGATTGTTGTAAGTGTAACCGATGTGAAATGGCTAGCTAGTTAGCGGTGGTGCGCGCTAATAGCGTTTCAATCAGTGACGTCACTCGCTTTGAGACCTTGAAGTAGTGGTTCCCCTTGCTCTGCAAGGGCCGCGGCTTTTGTGGAGCGATGGGTAACGATGCTTCGTGGGTGTCAGTTGTTGATGTGTGCAGAGGGTCCCTGGTTCGCGCCCGGGTCGGGGCGAGGGGACGGACTAAAGTTAAACTGTTACATTGATGCTGTTGACCCGGATCACTGGTTGCTGCGGAAAAGGAGGAGGTCGAAAGGGGGGTGAATGTAACCGATGTGAAATTGCTAGCTAGTTAGCGGTGGTGCGCGCTAATAGAGTTTCAATCGGTGACGTCACTCGCTTTGAGACCTTGCAGAGCAAGGGGAACCACTACTTCAAGGGTAACCGAGCGATGGGTAACGATGCTTCATGGGTGTCAGTTGTTGATGTGTGCAGAGGGTCCCTGGTTCGCACCCGGGGCGAGGGGACGGACTAAAGTTAAACTGTTACATAAGGTATTATTTCCTAATAATAAAAAATAATAAAAATAACAAATGCACAAAAAGATCAGTGCGAAGGTCAAATTTTTTTATCCTTTAGTCTGGAAAAACCCAAGGCTTTTTTGGCATACCGGTAGAGGTATATCATGCATTTTTTGAGATTCTCAAAGCTCCATTATTAGCTTGTTTTAACTACTCCTATAGAAATGAAAGTCGGTCAGGAACTCAGCAGGAAGGCATGATTTAAATATTATTCAAACAAGACCCAGATGACAAATATAACAATCCTGTCTATCTGAAAAAACTAGAGGCCATACTTCAATGTTGTGGTGCAAAAATACTAGCTAAATGCAAGGCACTCCGAATTAAAAAGGTTTAATCAGATATTAGTCATCCTGATCAGACAGGTTTTTTACATGGATGATACATTGGAGATAATCTACGACAACTACTAGAAATAATAGAACAACATGAAACATTTAAGAAGCCAGGCCTGGTATTCATAGCAGATTTGGAAAAGGCCTTGGTCATGACGTGGCCCTCTTTGGGTATAGCGAGTGCCTTCCCCCTCTCTCCCTCTTACACCCAGGTTCTGTTATCTCAGGTGATAAATTCCTGGAGGAGACTCTCTCCCTCATGCAGTATAGAGAGAGAAAGCTTCACAGTAGAACAAAGGAATTTATTCTACATCACAGAACTTGAGAACTGAACAATATCCATGTTTTGGAGAATGTGTAAACGGTCGGTGGAGAAACCAGCTACGACCGGTCCGTTTGGTTTTATGATTGTGACCTCAGGAAAGACAATACAGCCACATTACCCTAACTCTGTTTATACAGGATCCTCCGTTATGAGGCTTGCATCTAATTATTGTATAAAATGAATGAATAAAGATGAACCTATTTGTGAAATTGTGTGATGAGATTTTAAACCGTTAATGTGAGAGAATTGTATTCCCTTTAAAGTATAACTAAGTCATTGGCCCACCCCATGAGCACAGACATTGATCTGGCATCATGGGACAGCCCTTTTCTACTGTTACAAATATAACCCCCACCTGAAGGAATTCCCTTCAGACCATGCGTAACTCGATCACAGAGGGGGCGAAGGTTTTTGAATTCCTAACCAAACCACATGGAGCGTTGGCTACACTGGTGGAAATGATTAAACTCTGAGACTATCGATACCGAAAGAATAAGAGCAAGTCTTCGATACTAATTACTAGTCTGCAGCTAGGAATTATGTACCATTGAATGCGAAGACCGACAACTGCCGAAACAACTATTTTACAAGAACATTTCTGAATGTTACTCTGAAGTACCCATTCTAAACACGAGAGACTTCATGGGAGCAGAGACAATCAGATGAACTTTCCAACAGAAAGACGATTCCAACAGAGATCACGACGACACACTGAGTGTAAATATATATTGATTGCAATTATTCTCGAATGAGTGAGCGTTCATGTGCAAAGGATTAGCATTTCAATCAATATAACTATCAACTGTGTAGTGACTCTTGTAATTCCCACCTTTCTCAGTACACACCCACTTCCTTTTGTCCACCAAGCCGTCCACCAAGCTTGTAACCATTTCTACTGTTTGTTTGTTATGCATTTCTGTAATTATTTAGTTAGTAAATAAATTATAAGGACAATTGATGTATGGATGATTCATAGTGAAGTGTCACGACTTCCGCCGAAGTTGGTCCCTCTCCTTGTTCGGGCAGCGTTCGGCGGTCGACGTCACCGGCTTTCTAGTCGCCACGATCCATGTTTCATTTTCGTTTGGTTTTGTCTTCATTATACACACCTGATTTCTATTACATTAATTATGTTCCTTATTTAACCCTCTGGCTTCCCTCTCTGTTTTGTGCGTTATTGTTTGTCATGTGGGTTCGTGTTCTTGTGCTTTGGATTTTTGTGTTTTCCATGTTGGAATATTATACTTCATTTGAGTAAACTGTCGGACTATACTCATCTGTGTCCTGTGCCTGAGTCCACCTTTCTCCATTCACCAACACCCTCACATGAAGGCTGGGTTCGTGCAGATAACCAACACCTTACAGCGTTTGGAATGAGACTAACGTGAGGTAAAGAATAATTCATTAATTAGAAGACTAATTGATCAGATTAAAATATCTGAAAAGTTACTTTAGGAAAATTATAACTTTTCCTTGGTGCCAGGACTTCCTAGTTAATTACATTTACATGATTAGTTTAATCACGTAATAATAATTACAGAGAATTGATTTGATAAAATAACAGTCTTCAATTTAATGATGCCAAAGACACAACACCTTTGATAAAGTAAGACTGGATTTTAAACATTTCGGTGAGTCTCTTATTCCATGGGTAAAAGAAATGTATAGCAACCCCAGGTGTAAAATAGTAAATAGCGGATACTACTCAGAGTTTTGAAGTGTCAAGAGGAGTTAAACAACAGTGTCCTCTACATTTACATTTAAGTCATTTAGCAGACGCTCTTATCCAGAGCGACTTACAAATTGGAAAGTTCATACATATTCATCCTGGTCCCCCCATGGGAATTGAACCCTGGTCCCCCCGTGGGAATTGAACCCACAACCCTGGCGTTGCAAGCGCCATGCTCTACCAACTGAGCCACACGGGACCTCTGTCACCATATCTATATGTTATGGCCATCGAAATGCTAGTGTCAGGATTCACCTAGGGGTCATGATTTGGGGCTGTACAGATGTTTGATGTATTAGAATAATTGAATATGCTTACGTTATATTAATAGAAGGGGAGGGGTTATAAGACCCCTCCCTCCTTACATGTATAGGGTCCTAGACTACAGATTAACAATATATATATATATTCATTATATAGTTTTAGAATTGTTCCACAGTTGTTTGCTCTTTCTCTCTCTCTCTCTCTCTCTTATAAAGAAGACCCCTCGTAGAAATGTGTGACTGAGACAGAACTCTGCAGGGGAGTGTGGGAGATAAGGGACTAGTCATACATTCCACAATAAATCAACTTTGTGGAGTAGACATTTATTGCCAAGCTTTTTAGATAACACTGAAACTCTGTTTGTATAGGTATGGATGCAGGGTTTTGGCAAGGTAATGACGTAGTCAGTGACATCACTAAGGCAGGACTTTGGTTTAATAAAACAACTTGAGACCTTTTATTTGATGCAGAACTTACTCGGGAACATCCGTGCTATGCTCCTGATTGTCAACTTCTGTCTGCAATTGCATTAATAAAGGTTTTTGAATGATTTAATTAAAGATATTGTCATAATGCTAATTTCACAAATGAACCAATGATTGACAAGGACGTAGTATGAACGAACCCTAACACTAGCTATGAAAATCAGATCAAATAACAAACTTAGAAGGTTAGAAATCAAAAGCTTAAAAACAAAGGTGTGCATGTATGACGATGACTCAAGATTAATATTAAGTCCACAAGCTTGATCCCTGCAATGTGTCATTGAATATCTAGATAACTTTTCTGGCCTCTCTGGACTAAAACCGAATTATGATAAGTGTACTATATGAAGTATTGCATCTTTAAATAACAACTTTTACATTAACCTGCCGTTTACCTATAAAATGAGCTGAAGGTGAAGTAGACAGACTTGGTATTCATATCACAAAATATATAAATGAACTCTCCACAATGACTTTCAATAGAAAACGAGTAAAAATAGACTAGATCGTGCAACCATGGAGAGGTAAATACCTGTCTATTTATAGGAAAATTACACAGATTTTATTCATATCTCACTTTACCACTTACTTATGGCCCTGTCTACTCCTGATGATTTGTTATTCAAATGATATGAGCAAAAAATACTTTCATTATCTGGGATGCTAAACCAGACAAGACGAAGTATGCCTAACTACAGTTGAAGTTTACATACACCTAAGCCAAATACATTTAAACTCAGTTTTTTTGAATTCCTGACATTTAAACCTCGAAAAAATTATCTGTCTTCGGACAGTTAGGATGACCACTTAATTTTAAGAATGTGAAATAGCAGAGAGAATGATTTATTTATTTCATCACATTCCCAGTGGGTCAGAAGTTTACGTACACTCAATTAGTATTTGGTAGCATTGCCTTTAAATTGTTTAACTTGGGTCAAACGTTTCGGGTAGCCTTCCACAAGCTTCCCAGAATAAGTTCGATGAATTTTGGCCCATCCCTCCTAACAGAGCTGGTGTAACTGAGTCAGGTTTGTAGGCTTCCTTGCTCGCACATGCTTTTTCAGTTCTGCCCACACATTTTCTATAGGATTGAGGTCAGGGATTTGTGATGGCCACTCCAATACCTTGACTTTGTTGTCCTTAAGCCATTTTGCCACAACTTTGGAAGTATGCTTGGGGTCATTGTCCATTTGGAAGACCCATTTGCGACCAAGCTTCAACTTCCTGACTGATGTTTTGAGACATTGCTTCAATATATCCACATAATTTTAATTCCTCATTCATATATAATGAATATGAACTGGGTGGGTTGAGATGATTAAATATGAAAGCACTTAACCTCTCTCTAAAATCTTCACTCATACAAAAGTGTATTTGAACCCAAAATGGTTCTCAAGTAGATTACAAAGAAAAGCTCATCCATTGTTAAAAACGCTCCTTTTTTGCCTTTATGCAGATTACCATGTCTCATTTACAATTAATTTATAATCAAACCTTGTTCAAAGTATCTCTCTTTTTCAAACACTAATTTCAGAGCTAGTTACAATTTCAATTTCATCCACCAGAAAAGATAGAACAAATATTACAACAAATATTATGGTTGAACTCAATTGTGCTGGTTGATACAATCTTATGAAAAATGTTTGAAAAGGGAGTTTTGTTTATAAATTATATTGTAAATTGGAATGGTAGAGTTATGTCTTTCATGGAGCTATCATAATTGTTTGGGAAGGTCTGCTCAATCCAAGATTACAACCAATTGATTACAGGATTACCCCAAAAATGGAGGAGGCAGGTGGTAGCAGGATGAGGTAGGGAATTGGTCTGTCTGCCCAATATAAAGGATCAAAACTGACACACATACATGTGCACACACAAAGACATACACACACGTTATTGTCAATGGTGTGCGTACTGGGAGTGGAGACAAGTGCAGGAGAGCAGAGTTGTGAACAGGCGCACACTTTATTAGGCAGGAGAAACCAACAGATGGACGCCACTACGTCAAAACCTCCATCCAAAAGCCAAAGTGCAAAAACGTGCAAACAGTCACAATATAAAGTACAAACACATAAACATACATCGTAAATATACAACACGGAAAATAAACGCACACCAGAAAATAGCGTCAAAAATGACAGGAAACACAAAACAATCAAACACAAAGACATGAGGGGGAACAGAGGAATAAATACATTTAGTGTGATGTGAAATGTGAAAACTAGGTGTGCAGGGAACAAGACTAAACAAATGGATAAATGAAAAATGGAGCGGCGATGCCTAGAAAGCCGGTGACGTTGTCCGCCGAATGCCGCCCGAACAAGGAGAGGAGCTGACTTCGGCGGAAGTCGTGACAGTTATTATCTATGCATAGCCACTTTAATAACTCTATCTACATGCACATTATTACCTCAATTACCTCGCCACCGGTGCCACATTGACTCTGTACTGGTACCCCCTGTATATAGCCTCCACATTGACACTGTACCGGTACCCCCTGTATATAGCCTCCACATTGACACTGTACCGGTACCCCCTGTATATAGCCTCCACATTGACTCTGTACCGGTACCCCCTGTATATAGCCTCCACATTGACTCTGTACCGGTACCCCCTGTATATAGCCTCCACATTGACTCTGTACCGGTACCCCCTGTATAGAGCCTCCACATTGACACTGTACCGGTACCCCCTGTATATAGCCTCCACATTGACTCTGTACCGGTACCCCCTGTATATAGCCTCCACATTGACTCTGTACTGCTACCCCCTGTATATAGCCTCCACATTGACTCTGTACCAGTACCCCCTGTATAAAGCCTCCACATTGACACTGTACCGGTACCCCCTGTATATAGCCTTCACATTGACACTGTACCGGTACCCCCTGTATAAAGCCTCCACATTGACACTGTACCGGTACCCCCTGTATAAAGCCTCCACATTGACACTGTACCGGTACCCCCCGTATATAGCCTCCACATTGACACTGTACCGGTACCCCCCGTATATAGCCTCCACATTGACTCTGTACTGGTACCCCCTGTATATAGCCTCCACATTGACACTGTACTGGTACCCCCTGTATATAGCCTCCACATTGACACTGTACTGGTACCCCCTGTATATAGCCTCCACATTGACTCTGTACCGGTACACCCTGTATATAGCCTCCACATTGACTCTGTACCAGTAACCCGTATATAGCCTCCACATTGACACTGTACCGGTACCCCCTGTATATAGCCACGCTATTGTTATTTACTGCTGCTCTTTAATTATTTTTTATTCTTATCTCTTTTCTTAAAACTGCAATGTTGTTTTAAGGGCTTGTAAGTAAGAATTTCACTGTAAGGTCTACACCTGTTGTACTTGGCGCATATGACTAACATTTGATTTGATACACGCATGTAAATATTGCCACAGATGCACTCAAAGCATCCATTTGGCCTTGCTGTTTAGATTTCTGTTGTCCTTTATGTCTTCTGTTTTTTGCATTGTTGCTTTCTATTGTTTTCCTTTGTTATTCTCTTTTTTTTATTTTGTTGGTTGTTGGCGCATTGGGAGATGGTGGGGGGAGTGGAGTGTGAGGTTTATTTCGGGGGGACTGTTAGGGTGGGTTATCGAAGAGTTGTGGGGCAGCTCTCGGGAACTGTTAGAGGATCTTGGATGGTTGGTGGCCTGGCGGTTGGGAGCTTGTCCTGGTGGCTGATAGGTCGCTGGTCCGGCTCCCTGATTTGACTTGGTGGGAGTCTGTTTGATGTGGCCCTGGGTGGGTTGCTTCACCTTGGTTTCTCCTGTGGTTCGCTCTGGATGGGAGTATCTGCTAGATGACGGAATATAATGTATATGTTGAGTGGCTTCACTGCAGGTAGATTGTATGTTTGTATGTAACGATTTGATTGTATGTTTTAATATTTAATTTCAAATAATTAAAACAATTGTTGGAAGTGAAGATGATGGTTTTGATGATGAAGGTAGACATATTATTATTGTATTTCTATGACATGGATCAGATTTTGAATGCTTTTGCTTAGGAACATTTTGGTCGACGGGTATTTTTCTCAGCTCAGACAGAAGTAATAAAAGCCTAGTGCACTTACTTATTTATTTTTAAATTGTGACTTATCAGGGGGTGCTACAGCACCCACCCATCCCGCAGCTATGTTAGCAGTAACCTGTAAATCATGGCATTAGCATGAAGTAGCTAGCTTTCTAGCTTCCTTGCTCAAAGCACAAATTTAACTCCATCCAACCTTTCCAAAAGCCAATAAAATTAATTTTGGGCCTAGAGCAGATCTGCCCTGGGACGCTTGAAGAAATAAAACTGCAGTGTGCTCAAGGCTCATGCGAGGTCACTGCAGTGAGTCATAGGAAACAATCTTTCACAGAAAACAACAACTTCTTCAATTCTGTGTGACCTTGTGGGGGTTTTGACAGGAAAGTCCCACCATACACTCTTAGAAAAAAAGGTGCTATCTAGAACCAAAAAGGGTTATTCGGCTGGCCCCATGGGAGAACCCTTTGAAGAACCCTTGTTGATTCCAGTTACAACCCTTTTCACAGAAGTTACTACATGGAACCAAAAAGGGTTCTCCTATGGTGACAGCCGAAGACCCCGTTTAAAACCCTTTTTTCTAAGAGTGTAGGCTGCTTTACAGTTTCCATGGTGATGTGTGTCAAACCATGTGCTATATTAGGCTGAACCGGTTATTCAACTTCCTAGTAGTTATACATTTGTACATTTCCATCAAATGTATATACAAGCCGACCTTTACATTTACATTTTAGTCATTTAGCAGACGCTCTTATCCAGAGCGACTTACAGTAGAGTGCATACATTTTATTACATTTTTACATACTGAGACAAGGATATCCCTACCGGCCAAACCCTCCCTAACCCGGACGACGCTATGCCAATTGTGCGTCGCCCCACGGACCTCCCGGTTGCGGCCGGCTGCGACAGAGCCTGGGCGTGAACCCAGAGACTCTGGTGGCGCAGCTAGCACTGTGATGCAGTGCCCTAGACCACTGCACCACCCGGGAGGTGACACATTTATGAAATATGACATATGACAAAGTTGGTGCTCAGTAACTTAAGCTGGTGGGAAAACTGATGAGGGCACCTTTGATTCATCTTTATATAAAAGCTCACACATATTGTTATTTGAGGGGAGTATATTTGTATGATTACCTGGTAATAAAGTAGATATTTTTTGTTGTTGATATAGGCTAAACTGAGACTGGTTATTCTATTATGTTTTTTCATACACATCAATCAATAGAGCTAAACATAGTGTTTAGGTTAAATACTTTCCACTAGTACATCAGATTCATTGGTACTCCAGCTTATTATGGTATCTACTCAGGTTAATAAACAAACAATAACGGGTTTCTATTTGTTTTCAGAGAGAGTTGACTCACCAGTCCTACATCAATGGCACCTGTAACGTGACTATGACCTGCAGAGGTCAGAGCACCTCTGTCACCTCCAGCTGTAACAACAGCACCTGCTCTCAGGTGGGAGGAGAGAGTAGAGGGGCTGAGACCTCCACTGTCCCCCTGCTCTCTGTCTATGTGGCAGGGGGTTCCATCATCTGTAACCACAGCGAACAAGTCAGATGGGCCTACAGATGTCAGATCTTAACTTGATCACTCTTTTGTCGCAGATAATTTTGCTGATGCATCAGGAAATTCAAATGAGCCTTGTGAATGGCTGAAAATGAGCAGTTATCTTTTTCTCCATGTGGGGGCAGTCTATTCATTGGGATCAGGGCTTGTTTCAAAATGATGTTCTGTCTCGCTCACTCAAACGCTAGGCCTAGGTCCTAATGCTGCAACATTCAAACGTACAAAAATGTACACCACCGTAAAAAAAATTGGGATCACTTAGAAATGTCCTTGTTTTTGAAAAAAAGCAAAATTTTGGTCCATTTAAAATAACATCAAATTGGTAAGAAATACAGTGTAGACATTGTTAATGTTAATGTAAATGGCTATTGTAACCGGAGACTGAGGATTTTTTATGGAATATCTACGTAGGTGTACAGAGACCCATTATCAGCAACCATCAATGGCTGCTGATAATGGCATCAATGTTCCAATGGTACGTTGTGTTAACCTTTAAAAATAATAAACTTGGATTAGCTAATTGATCATTAGAAAACCCTTTTGCAATTATGCACAGATGAAAACTGTTGTCCTGATTAAAGAAGCAATAAAACTGTCCTTCTTTAGACTAGTTGAGTGTCTGGAGCATCAGCATATGTGTGTTCGATTACAGGCACAAAATAACCAGAAACAAAGACCTTTCGTCTGAAACTCGTCAGTCTATTCTTGTTCTGAGAAATGAAGGCTATTCCATGCAATAAATTTCCAAGAAACTGAAGATCTCGTACAACGCTGTGTACTACTTCCTTCACAGAACGGCGCAAACTGGCTCTAACCAGAATAGAAAGAGGAGTGGGAGGCCCCGGTGCACAACTGAGCAAGAGGACAGGTACATTGGAGCGTCTATTTTGAGAAACAGATGCCTTCAACTTCTAGTCTTCAACTGGCAGCTTCATTAAATAGTACCCGCAAAACACCAGTCTCAACGTCAACAGTGAAGAGGCGACTCCGGGATGCTGGCCTTCTAGGCAGAGTTCCTCTGTCCAGTGACTGTGTTCTTTTGCTCATCCTAATCTTTTAAATTTATTGGCCAGTCTGAGATACGGCTTTTTCATTGCAAATCTGCCTAGAAGGCCACTATCCCGGAGTCACTTCTTCACTGTTGACGTCAAGTAAATCAAGGCAGTCGGTCACAAATTTGTTTACATCCCTGGTAGTGAGCATTTCTCCTTTGCCAAGATAATCCATCCAGCTGACAGGAGTGGCATATCAAGATGCTGATTAAACAGCTTGATCATTACACAGGTGCAACTTGGGGACAATAAAAGGCCACTCTAAAATGTGCAGTTTTGTCACACAACACAATGCCACAGATGTCCCAAATTTGCAATTGGCATGCTGACTGCAGGAACCACCAACCAGAGCATCCACCAGAGAATGTAATGTTAATTTCTACCGTAAGCCAACTACATTGTAGTTTTAGAAAATTTGGCAGTACGTCCAACTGGTCTCACAACCGCAGAACTTGTGTATGGCGTCATGTGGGCAAGTGGTTTACTGATGTCAATATTGTGAACAGAGTGACCCATGGTGGCGGTGAGGTTATGGTATGAGCAGACATAAGCTACGGTCAACGAACACAATTGCATTTGATTGATTTGAATGCACAGAGATACCATGACAAGGTCCTGAGGCCCATCGTCGTGCCATTCATCCGCCCCCATCACCTCATGTTTTAGCATGATAATGCACAGCCCCATGTCGCAAGGATCTGTACACAATTTCTGGAAGCTGAAAATGTCACAGTTCTTCGATGGCCTGCATACTCAGACATTTCACCCATTGAGCCTGTGTGGGATGCTCTGGATCAACGTGTACGACAGCGTGTTCCAGTTCCCGTCAATATTCAGCAACTTCACCACAGCCATTGAAGAGGAGTGGGACAACATTTTCACACACCACAATCAACAGCCTGATCAACTCTATGCAAAGGAGATGTGTCGCGCTGCATGAGGCAAATGGTGGTCACACCAGATACTGACTGGTTTTCTGATCCACGCTCCTACCTTTTATTTAAAGGTATCTGTGACCAACAGATGCATGTCTGTATTCCCAGGCATGTGAAATCCATAGATTAGGACCTAATTCATTTATTTCAATTGACTTATTTCCCTATAAGAACTGTAACTCAGTAAAATCTTTGAAATTGTTGCATGTTGAGATAAACAAACCATCTGGACTAGTGTCATGCACCCAGAACGTCCAGTTTAGACATCAGGCACATTTAAATGTAACAGTCCAAGACTACTGCGAGATTTGAAAACAGCAGGAGTATCCATGGTGACACAAGAGTCAGTAGAACAGGATGAGCTAGCCACAATGGGCTTCCTGGTTGGATTCAAAGTTGCAGAGCTGATACTAGAATTCAGATAAATTAGCACAATATAACTATTAAAAATATCACTATGCTTATGAGCACATGTAGCAAAACGATAGCTTGATATACTGTAAAACTATTAATAGCATAGGTGGCGCTAACAACAGAGCTAACGGGAGCTAACAGAGCTATCAATTGAAAATAAATTAACAGGCACAAAATTACTATTTACTATCAACATGAGAAGCTGTGGCGTAATGACATCAATGCTATTTAATGGGAGTAAATACCTTTTGAGGAGCTTGATTTGATCAGTCAATGCCTCAACGCTGCCTTGTAGTGTTGAGACAGGATCCAGACACCCAAGTGATTAGGGTGGATCCCATCCTCCTTATAGAGCATAGTCTGCTTCCAAAAGGTATGACCAACAATTATTTCAAATAGGAAACCAGATGAGACAAAATGCTGATAAAAATCATCATAAATCTCTACTTTTTCAGTAATGAAGCATGAGTCTAAATCACTTTGTCTGAGGTAGAAAAAATACAATACCCATGATTCTATCCATAGTGGAATCTGTCCCCGATGTGGACCGTGATGACAGCAGAGATCATGATGACCATCCCCACAGACACCAGGATGATCTTCAGCATGCACACAGACATGCTACCAGCAGGGGGAGACACTGGTTCACAACAAACAGACAATATGTTACAGTTCCTCTAGTCTCGCACATCAGACACTTCCTCCTCTGTGCAATTAGCCTGGGGACAAGGTAACAGTTCTTCCATTAATACACAGAATGTACACCTGCTCTTTCCGTGACATAGACTGACCAGGTGAATCCAGGTGAAAGCTATGATCCCTTATTGATTTCACTTGTTAAATCCACTTCAATCAGTGTAGAAGAAGGAGAGGAGACATGTTAAAGAAGGATTTTTAAGCCTTGAGACAATTGAGACATGGATTGTGTATGTATGCCATTCAGAGGATGAATGGGCAAGACAAATTATTGAAGTGCCTTTGAAAGGGGTATGTTTGTAGGTGCCAGGACATCCGGCCAACTTAACACAACTGTGGAAAGCATTGGAGTCAACATGGGCCACCTTGTAGAGTCCATGCTCCAAATGAACTGAGGCTCTTCTGAGAGGAAAAGTGGGGGTGCAACTCAATATAGGTGTCGCGCTAGCGGGACAACTTCCGGTGAAACTGGAGGGCGCACAATTCAAATAAATATTCATACAAATTATTGATATCAAATATTTAGGAACATACAAGTGTTTTATATCAGTTGAAAGCTTAAATTATTTTTAATCTAGCTGCACAGTCCGATTTACAGTAGCTATTACAGCGAAAGCATGCCATGCGATTGTTTGAGGACGGAGCCCCACATCAAAATATTTTTCCACCGGCACAGGTTTCATAAATTCACAAATAGCAATTAAATTTTTATTTACTTTTTGAAAATCTTCCTCTGATTTGTCACCCAAAGAGTCCCAGCTATAACATGTAGTGTCGTTTTGTAAGATAAAATCCTTCCTTATATCCCAAAACGTCTGTTTAGTTGCAATTTGAGTAATCCACTCATTCAACTGGCAAAGAAAAGAAATCTGAAAATCTACCCCTAAACCGTGTTTCAACAAGTCAAAATACATTTCTATTTATACCTCAGGTACCCTAAATTCTAATCAAACTATAATATTTCATAAGGAAAGAAGTATGTTCAATAGGAAACCGATTTTAGCAGGTGCGTCTTGTCTTGGAGTGCGCAAACATGGATTTCCAAGACTGGGTCCCTGCACTAAAACTGTTATTTCTTATTCGTTTTTCAAGTTACAAGCCTGAAACCTTGAACATAGACTGCTGACAACCAGTGGTGTCCTGGGAGCTAGAATTGAATATGCCCTTATACTAGCCATTGGAAGAGCATGGTCTCTCTCATCATAGAACATTCTGGTTGGTTTTTCTTTGGAATTTCTCCTACCATATCTATTGTGTTATACTCTCCTACATTATTTTAACATGTCTACAAACTTCAAAGTGTTTTCTTTCCAATGTTACCAATTATATGCATATCCTGGCTTCAGGGACTGAGTAACAGGCAGTTTACTTTGGGCACATCATTCAGGCGGAAATTGAGAAAAAAGGGGCCTAGCCCCACTTACCAGATTTCAATGGACAGAGGTCCACTATCTTCTCCTCTGAATCAACACTGTATAACTCAGGAAGATCTAGAAATATCTGTACATCTTAATTTATTTCTTCTTGAGTTAATAACCTGCAGTGTTGTTTTGAATTATGTGCAGTGTGCGCATTTTAGAGCAGATGGTGTTGTTGAACTGTAGAATAGCCTACCTGTGTTTCAGTGGTGAAAAGTACTGAAGTAAAAATACTTTTGAGTACTATTTAAGTAGTTTTATTGGGTATCTGCCAGCAGCATTATCGCCAGCAGCATACCACCCTGCATACCACTGCTGGCTTGCTTCTGAAGCTAAGCAGGCTTGGTCCTGGTCAGGCCCTGGATGGGTGACCAGATGCTGCTGGAAGTGGTGTTGGAGGGCCAGTAGGAGGCAATCTTTCCTCTGGTCTAAAAAATATCCCAATGCCCCAGGGCAGTGATTGGTGACACTGCTCTGTGTAGGGTGCCGTCTTTCGGATGGGACGTTAAAACGGGTGTCCTGACTCTCTGAGGTCATTAAAGATCCCATGGCACTTATCGTAAGAGTAGGGGTGTTAACCCTGGTATCCTGGCTAAATTCCCAATCTGGCCCTCAACCATCATGGTCACCTAATAATCCCCAGTTTACAATTGGCGCATTCATCCCCCTCCTCTCCCCTGTAACTATTCCCCAGGTTGTTGCTGCAAATGAGAACGTGTTCTCAGTCAACTTACCTGGTAAAGTAACGGATAAATAAATAAATAAAATCTGTACTTTACTATTTATATTATTGACAACTTTTACTTTTACTTCACTACATTGCTAAAAAAAATTATGTACTTTTTACTCCATACATTTTCCCTGACACCCAAAAGTTTTAGTTACATTTTGACAGGAACATGTTCAAATTCACACACTTATAAAGATAATGTTTAGCAGGACAGGAAAATCGTCCACTTCATACATTTATCAAAAGAACATACTTGGTCATCGCTACTGCCTCTTATCTGGCGAACTCACTTAACACAAGTGCTTTGTTTGTGAATTATGTCTGAGTGTTGGAGTGTGACCCTGGCTATCCGTGAATAAAAAAATAAAAATAATAATGCTGTCTTGTTTGCTTAATATAAGGAAGGTGAAATGATTTATACTTGTACTTTTGAGACTTAAGTATATTTCAAACCAAATACTTTAAGACGTTTAGTCAAGTAGTGTTTTACTGGGTGACTTTCACTTTTACTTGATTCATTTTCTATTAAGGTATCTTTACTTTTACTCAAGTTTGACAGTTGGGTACTTTTTCCACCACTGCTGTGTTTAGTTTCAATCAAAGCACATATTGTGCCTAGTGACGCGCTCTGTTGAGTTTTGGCCACATACGAGAGAAATGCGACCATTCACACATTTCTAAACTCTCCTCGGAAATGAGGTGGTGTTTCTGTCTTCCAGTAACGTTCTACTATGTTATTATGTTTGGTTGTGTAGAAAACTATCATTATGTGATCTAGCAGACATTGATTCAGCTTTGATCTGACTTTATTAAACGAGCACCGTTCTCCTGAGTAGCCTGTTCTGTACGAGTAGAGGAGAGACTGTGTACAAAGTAGAGAATCCTGCAGATACACAGAAGCTTCGGAACTGTGACTGTAGTCTTTAAAGAGACCTTCCTAATTGTCAAATAATGGTGCCTTGGCTTTAACTACAGCATTAGTTATATTCTAATAGACACCCCAAATCTTCTTCAACCAATATACTTAAATGTGTTCTTCATTTCATAAAAATGACAGAATTCCTCTCAGATAATAAGAATTACAAGATGGATGAATCAGAAGCAGTCCAATATTTTCCCATCAGTATGTCTTTATTTACCATTGTATTGCTGCTCTTTATGAGGCCCATACAACAGAACCTGAGAGATAAACAAAAGCCTACCTGATGATGCTATGCAGGTCAGCAATCCAAACCCTAAAAGGAGAGACATGGTGTTGAGATGGTGCTCCAATGAATATAATAGCTAGGTAGACGGACGGACAGATTAACATGTGAAATGTTTGCTTGTGTCTGTGTTTCCTGTTGAGCAACTGCTGTTTTCTGGCTCAACCCACACTGACAGCAGTAACACCAGCAGAATAGGTGTGGTTAATGATGATTAAGTGTGTGTCTTGCAAGTAATGACAACGTTTAACTCAAATTGAGCCTGTGATTATGTGCATCTCCCCAACAGAGAAATACAATTCCTTCACACTACGTTTCTGTATTAAATAATATGAAACAATATAAAACTATAGATTCAGAGAACATTTGAGCCATGTACGTAAAGTATTTTCAGGCTTTTTCATCTAAGTATTACTGAACAAAAAAACATAGTGACTAAAGAATAACAGTTGTTCTTATGGATTATCGGGTCAAAGGGTCCACAGCGCATCACAAGGTGTGAGACACCCCTCCCTCCTCTCAAGGGGCCGGTAGGGGGAAGTTGCCCATACAGTAGGTGCTGATCTTGGGTCAGTTTCTCCCACACTAATAGTTAAGGTTATGATTGTGGGAGGGGAAGCTGATCCTAGATCTGTACCTAAGTGAAACTTCACCCTACACTCAATGGGCCATACTCTGTACTGGTATTAGAAGAAACTGTGGTCTTTCACTCTCAATCTAGTAACTACCTCCAGTACCTAGTTCAACAACTAACAGTATCAGGTGACTGACCACTTCCATCTTCAGAAATGAAACATTTCCTTCTGCTGTTCTGTTCTGCCTCACTGGCTGTCATTCTGGAACCACGTACACTACCGATTAAATGTTATTTTCTTACAGTAATGTCACATTTTCTATCTTCTTAGGTTGTGTTAAAACAAGAAACCTGTAGTTCACAACTTGAAAGATACATTGAATATTAAACATGTATCAGAACATTTTTGATTTTACTACCTGTCAGGTGAATCATTAGGGGACATTGGCTATTATAGTAAATAAAGAAACAGGTAAATATCAGCACATGATTATCAAAAGTGTAGGTATTTATGGCACAGGCAACATCCTAGAGGAGAACCTGGAAACTGGGAGCCAAATTCCCCTTTCAGCAGGACAAAAAAAAAATATATATATAATTTTATTGGTCACATACACGTGTTTAGCAGACATTATTGCGGGTGTAGCGAAATGCTTGTGTTTCGATCTCTGACAGTGCAATAATATCTAACATGTAATATCTAACAATGTCACAAGATACAGTTGAAGTCGGAAGTTTACATACACTTAGGTTGGAGTCATTAAAACTCGTTTTTCAACCACTCCACAAGTTTCTTGTTAACAAATTAACATTTTGGCAAGTCGGTTAAGACATCTACTTTGTGCATGACACAAGTAATTTTGCCAACAAATGTTTACAGACAGATTATTTCACTTATAATTCACTGTATAATTCACAATTCCACTGGGTCAGAAGTTTACATACACTAAGTTGACTTGCCTTTTGTCACGGCCGTCAAAAGAAGTGGACCAAGGTGCAGCGTAGTGAGCGTACCTTTTCCTTTTTCTTTAAAAATGTTGCCAAAAAAACAACAAACGAAAACCAGCCGTGAAGATTACAGGGCATTAGTGCCACAAACAAAGTTAACTACCCACACCGAAAGGAGGGAAAAAGGGCTACCTAAGTATGGTTCCCAATCAGAGACAACGATAGACAGCTGTCCCTGATTGAGAACCATACCCGGCCAAAACATAGAAACACAAAATCATAGAAAACAAAACATAGAATGCCCACCCCAAATCACACCCTGACCAAACCAAATTGAGATATAAAAAGGCTGGATGAAAGCGAGGTGAACAGGCAGTGGCTCAGGTGGTTGTTGTCCTTGATGATCTTTTTGGATCACCCGAGCCACTGCCTGTTCACCCCGCTATCATCCAGAAGGCGAGGTCAGTACAGGTGCATCAAAGCAGGGACCGAGAGACTGAAAAACAGCTTCTATCTCAAGGCCATCAGACTGTTAAACAGCCACCACTAACATTTAGTGTTCGCTGCCAACATACTGACTCAACTGCAGCCACTTTAATAACTTTAATAATGGGAATTGATGGAAATGTATGTAAAAATGTATCACTAGCCACTTTAAACAATGCCACTTAATATAATGTTTACATACCCTACATTACTCATCTCATATGTATATATATATATGCTGTACTCTATATCATCTACTGCATCTTGCCATCTTTATGTAATACATGTATCACTAGCCACTTTAAACTATGCCATTTTATGTTTATATACCCTACATTACTCATCTCATATGTATATACTGTGCTCTATACCATCTACTGCATCTTGCCTATGCCGTTCTGTACCATCACTCATTCATATATCTTTATGTACATATTCTTTATCCCTTTACACTTGTGTGTATAAGGTAGTAGTTGTGGAATTGTTAGGTTAGATTACTCGTTGGTTATTACTGCATTGTCGGAACTAGAAGCACAAGCGTTTCGCTACACTCGCATTAACATCTGCTAACCATGTGTATGTGACAAATAACATTTGATTTGATTTGATTTGTTTTGGCGTTTTAGGTTGGGTTTCTGTATAAGCCCTTTGTGACATCTGCTGATGTATGAAAGGGCTTCATAAATACATTTGATTGATTGATTGAGTCCTTCCAGACTCACATTAAGGCTCTCCAATCCAAAATTAAATCTAGAATCAGCTTCCTATTTCGCAACAAAGCATCCTTCACTCATGCTGCCAAACATACCCTCGTAAAACTGACTCTCCTACCGATCCTTGACTTCGGCAATGTCATTTACAAAATAGCCTCCAACACTCTACTCAGCAAAATGGATGTAGTCTATCTCAGTGCCATCCGTTTTGTCACCAAAGCACCATATACTACCCACCACTGAAACCTGTATGCTCTCGTTGGCTGGTCCTCACTACATATTCGTCACCAAACCAACTGGATCCAGGTCATCTATAAGTCTTTGCTAGGTAAAGCCCCGCCTTATCTCAGATCACTGGTCACCATAGCAACACCAACCAGTAGCACGTGCTTCAGCAGGTATATTTCATTGGTCATCCCCAAAGCCAACACTTCCTTTGGCCGCCTTTCCTTCCAGTTCTCTGCTGCCAATGATTGGAACGAATTGCAAAAATCACTGAAGCTGGAGTCTTATATCTCCCTCTTTAACTTTATTCATCAGCAGTCAGAGCAGCTTACCGATCACTGTATCTGTACACAGCCAATCTGTAAATAGCACACCCAACTACCTCATCCCCATATTGTTATTTATCCTCTTGCTCTTTTGCTCCCCCAGTATCTCTACTTGCACATCATCATCTGCACGTCTATCACTCCAGTGTTAATGCTAAATTGGAAGTATTTAGCCTCTATGGCCTGTTTATTGCCTTACCTCCCTACTCTACTACATTTGCACACACTATACATAGATTTTTCTGTTGTGTTATTGACTGTACGTCTGTTTATGTGTAACTCGGTGTTGTTGTTTTTGCAGTACAGCATTGCTTTATCTTGGCCAAAATTATCTGCCTCTGACCTTATTACGGAACTGAGTCACTGGCTTACTCTCCATTGCTGTCCCTAGGAGGGGTGCGTAACGTCATGCCAGGCTTTTTTGCTGTACTCGACTTGAGTGGGTTGAGTCACTGACGTGATCTTCCTGTCCGTTGTCTGTTGGTCTGTTGAGTGGTGTGGGGGCTGTGCTTTGCCAAAGTGGGTGGGGTTATATCCTGCCTGTTTGGACCCGTCCGGGGGTATTGTCGAACAGGGCCACATTGTCCCCCCCCATTCTCAGCCTCCAGTATCTATTCTGCAGTAGTCTATGAGCTGGAGGCTAGGGTCAGTCTGTCCTATCTGGTGTAATTCTCCTGTCTTATCTGCTGTCCTGTGTGAACTTAAGTATGCTCCATCTAATTTTCCCATCTCTCTCTCTCTCCTCCCGAGCCTGAGCCCTTGGACCATGCCTCAGGACTACCTGACCTGATGACTCCTGGCTGTCCCCGTCCCCAGTTCACCTGGTCGTGCTGTTGATCCTGTTTCTGTTGTTTTGCCTGTGGCTATGGAACCCTGACTTCTTCACCAGACGTGCTACCTTGCCGTGCTGCTGCTCCAGTTTCAACTGTTCTGCCTGCGGCTATGGAACCCTGACTTGTTCACCGAACGATCTACCTTTAACCAGACCTGCTGTTTTCGACTCTCCCTCTCTCTCTACCTCACCTGCTGTCAAGACCTCTTAATGCTTGACAATGAAAAGCCAACTGACATCCTAAGGTGCTGACCTGTTGCCCACTCTACAACAACTGTGATTATTATTTGACCCTGCTGGTCATCTATGAACATCTGAACATCTTGAAGAACGATCTGGCCTTAATGGCCATGTACTCTTAAAATCTCCACCCAGCACAGCCAGAGGAGGACTGGCTACCCCTCAGAGCCTAGTTCCTTTCTAGGTTTCTTCCTAGGTTCCTGCCTATCTAGTGAGTTTTTCCTAGCCACCGTGCTTCTACATCTGCATTGCTTTGCTGGTTGGGGTTTAGGCTGAGTTTCTGTATAGCACTTTGTGACATCTGCTGACGACAAACAGGCTTTATAAATACATTTGATTTGATACTGACTACACACCCACTCACATACAAGCTGCTGCTGCTCTGTTTTTCTTATATCCTGTTGCCTAGTCTCTTTACCCCAATACATATCTACCTCCATTACTCCAGTTTCCCTGCACATGTAAATATGGTATTGGAACTGACTTTTTAAATATTTCCTGTGTATAGTATGCTTACTTACTTTATTGTGTATTTCTTATTCTTATTTCTCGTGTTTTTTTTTCTAGTAATACATTGTAATTAATTATTGCATTGTTGGGTTTGCAAGAAAGGAATTTTACTGTACTTGTGCATGTGACATTAAAACTTGAAAGTAGACGCACACACCGTAATATGCTACAGTACCATGGAGGTGCATGGAGAGGAGTAAATGCACGTAATAAAATAAAATACCAATTTGAAACATTCAATTATTAAATCCATTACATTTTCTGAAAGAATCAAGATTACTCAGTGTGCTGGTGTTGTTCATGGTGAGTCTATAGCAGGGGTTTTAACTGGTTCAGGTAACAGAACTGAAAACCGAAAAATAAAAACATTTCAAGAGGAAGAGAAACAGAACCGTGAATTAAAGTAATCTCTAGGCTTCCGGAACAGAACCATTATTTTCAAATCTTGAGAACTGGGTAATAATGTTCCTTTTCGTTCCCCAAAAATAATCCTTATGCCTGGTATACATACACTCAGTGTACAAAACATGAAGGACACCGTCCTAATATTGAGTTGAAACCCCGTTTTGCCCTCAGAATGGCCTCAATTCGTCGGTGCATGGATTGTACAAGGTGTCAAAATAATTCCACAGGTATGCTGGCCCATGTTGACTCCAATGCTTCCCACAGTTGTGTCAAGTTGGCTGGATGTCCTTTGGGTGGTGGTCTGGATATCACAAAATAAAAACTGAAAAACACAGTAGCAATGTAGTTCTTCACACGAACCGGTGCACCTTGCACCTGCTAACATACCCATTCAACGGCACTTCATTATTTTGTCTTGCCCATTCACCCTCTGAATCATACACAGTCCATGTCTCAAGGCTTAAAAACCCTTTAACTGTTTCCTCCCCTTCATCTACACTGATTGAAATATATTTAACAAGTGATATTAAGGAATCATAGCTTTCACCCGGATTCACCTGGTCAGTCTGTCATGGAAAGAGCATGTATTGTACACTCAGTGTATAATTCTGCAATTTATTGAAGTTATGATTATATTATTAGCCTGTTCCAACCCACGTTTAGGCCAAGCCCCCTCTATGTCCACCCCTCACTCTCTCTCTACCCCTGGAATATTAATCACATCTCGTGCCTGTATTTATCCGTCCTTTTGTCAGTTTCTCCCTAGGAGAGGTGGGTGTGGAGTCAGGCGCAGGAGAGAACGAATTGCAAGAAAGGGCGTTTTATTTACATGTCCAAAGAACAGGAACAGGACCACAACAGTAGCCACAAAACAACAGGAAAGTAGTCCAGGAAAAAACACCTGTTCAACAGAACAAACCAAAACGCAACCCAAACAAATGACAGCTACACGAACAATACCGCACAAAACCAAGAGGGTAGGACGAGATTAAATACCCCACTAATACCCTAAACAGGTGCACAACAAGACATACAAAACCAAACGAAAAAGAAAAGGGATCGGTGGCAGCTAGTAGACCGGCGACGACGACCACCGAGCGCGGCACGAACAGGGAGAGGAGCCACCTTCGGTGGAAGAACTTGCATTCCTTATAACCTGAACTCAAGACAGATGTTCTTAACCTTTTACTGCAGTGGGTTAAATTAGGGTCACACAAAGTGTTTCATGTTGGTTTTGAACAAATCTATATGGAAACAAAAGTATACACCTCACACACATGGTTATGGGTTTAAATAAAAGAAGACAGCAGTACCATATCAGATAAACAGTAGAGTTGAAATGTATAACATTTTGTAATTTACGTGTCAATATTACACTTTATATACACTTATATTACACTTTATAAAATCAAATCAAATCAAATTATTCAGCCAGGTCTTGAGATAAACAAAGCATCTGGACTAGTGTCATGCACCCAGAACGTCCAGTTTAGACATCAGGCACATTTAAATATAACAGTCCAAGCCTTCTGCGAGATTTGAAAACAGCAGGAGTATCCATGGTGACACAAGAGTCAGTAGAACAGGATGAGCTAGCCACAATGGGCTTCCTGGTTGGATTCAAAGTTGCAGAGCTGATACTAGAATTCAGGTAAATGAGTACAATATAACTATTACCAATACCACTATGCTTATGAGCACATGTAGCAAAACGATAGCTTGATATACTGTAAAACCATTAATTGTATAGGTGGAGCCAACAACAGAGCTAACGGGAGCTAACAGAGCTATCAATTGAAAATAAATTAACAGGCACAAAATTACTATTTACTATCAACATGAGAAGCTGTGGCGTAATGATATCAATGCTATTTAATGGGAGTAAATACCCTTTGAGGAGCTTGATTTGATCAGTCAATGCCTCAACGCTGCCTTGTAGTGTTGAGACAGGATCCAGACACCCAAGTGATTAGGGTGGATCCCATCCTCCTTATAGAGCATAGTCTGCTTCCAAAAGGTGTCAAAGATTTCTACAAAAGTAGGTTGACTGATCGATCATCCATCGAGGCAACTGGAGGCTTTATGTGGGAAGCGCAGTCAACTGATTGGCCAAGACCAGTAAGACCAACAAGTCTTTCCAAAAGGAAACCAGATGAGACAAAATGCTGATAATAATCATCATGAATCTCTACTTTTTCAGTAATGAAGCATGAGTCTAAATCACTTTGTCTGAGGTAGAAAAAATACAATACCCATGATTCTATCCATAGTGGAATCTGTCCCTGATGTGGACAGTGATGACAGCAGAGATCATGATGACCAGCCCCACAGACACCAGGATGATCTTCAGCATGCACACAGACATGCTACCAGCAGGGGGAGACACTGGTTCACAACAAACAGACAATATGTTACAGTTCCTCTCGCAGATCAGACACTTCCTCCTGTGAGTGAGATTAGCCTGGGGATAAGGTTACAGTACTTCCAATAATACATGGATTTGAGTGTACAAAACATTAAGAACACCTGCCCTTTCCGTGACATAGACTGACCAGGTGAATCCAGGTGAAAGCTACGATCTCTTATTGATGATACCTGTTAAATCCACTTCAATCAGTGTAGATGAAGGGGAGGAGACAGGTTAAAGAAGTATTTTTAAGCTTTGAGACAATTGAGAGATGGAGTGTGTATATGTGTGCCATTCAGAGGATGAATGGGCAAGACAAAATTAAGTGCCTTTGAATGATATATGTTGGTAGCTGCCAGCCACAGTGTTTTGTGTCAAGAACTGCAACGCTGCTGGGTTTTTCAAGCTCAACATTTTATTGTTGAGCTTGGACATCCACACATCTTGACACGACTGTGGGAAGCATTGGAGTCTACATGGGAAAGCATCCCTGTGGAACACATTCGACACCTTGTAGAGTCCATGTCTGGATGAATTGCTGCTGTTCTGAGTGTAAAAGTTTGGGGTGAAACTCAATATATGGAGGTGTTCTTAATGTATGACGAACTCACACGTATATTAATTCATATATATAGTTAGTATAGGTCTTAATGTATTGTGAGCTCACACGTATGTTAATTCATATATATAGTTAGTATAGGTCTTAATGCTTTGTACACTCAGTCTACATCTGACATACAGTATTTGAGATGTTTATTTGTGTGTGTGTGTGTGTGTGTGTGTGTGTGTGTGTGTGTGTGTGTGTGTGTGTGTGTGTGTGTGTGTGTGTGTGTGTGTGTGTGTGTGTGTGTGTATTACCAGATTTCATTGGACAGAGTTCCACTGTCTTCTTGGACTCAGTGGCCCAGCTGACCTGGTTGCTGTGGTTACAGATGATGGAACCTCCTGCCACATAGACAGAGAGCAGGGGGACAGTGGAGGTCTCAGCCCATCTACTCTCTCCTCCCACCTGAGAGCAGGTGCTGTTGTTACAGCTGGAGGTGACAGAGGTGTTCTGACCTCTGCAGGTCACAGTCACATTACAGATGCCATTGATGAGGGAGACAGAGTCCACTGTCAGGACTGGAGGCTCAACTCTCTCTAAAAAAATCGAACCCCATTATTGTTAATATATTAACCTGAGTACAGGAGCTAGAGTACTAATGAATATGCATTTAACCTGTACACCATGTTTAGCTCTATTGATTGATACTGTAACTGTGTCACTGTAGAAAATAATAGAAAAACTAGTCAAACATACCTTGGAGAATTAACTGGTATGCAATAATAGTATTTTCTTTGTCACCACTCACTACTGCAGTATAAGGTCCACTGTCTCCTTCCTGTATGTTCTTCAGTAGCAGAGAGAAGTTTCCCTTATAAAACTCAACCCTGTTGTTGTACTCAGGAGACACTCTCACTGACAATGTGTCATAGCATCTTACAATATTGGCTGATCCGAAGATCCACTTAAAAAACTCAAAATCTTTCAGTTGAACATTTTCCTGGACATCCAGACGAACATCCTGTCCCTTCAGCACAAACACAGAGCTGGACTCTATGAAATAAACACACAGAAGAAATAATGTGATGAGGATGATGAGGATGGCATGATGAGGATGGAATCCATAATTCCATAAGTATTAATTAGGGCCCTGTGTTTTGCACAATCATGTGACATAGCAAGCTTTTATCCTGTTTTTAAAGCCTTATGCAGAAATGATAATTACACCAATAATGAAAGCAATTGTCTGAGGACGGTGTTAGATCTGACATAAAAATAAAAAGAGGACAGTTTGATGAAAAAGCTTTAAATAAAGGTTAACATCCAGTCATGTCACAAACCACATGGCCCTGAATCACATTATACTAGAAGAGAACAGGCTACTCTGGAGAATCATGCTTCTTTAATAAAGTTAGATCAAAGCTGAATGAATGTCTGTAGGCTACTTTGAATCAACACTGTATAACTCAGGAAGATCTAGATATGTCTGTAGGCTACTTTGAATCAACACTGTATAACTCAGGAAGATCTAGATATGTCTGTAGGCTACTTTGAATCAACACTGTATAACTCAGGAAGATCTAGATATGTCTGTAGGCTACTTTGAATCAACACTGTATAACTCAGGAAGATCTAGATATGTCTGTAGGCTACTTTGAATCAACACTGTATAACTCAGGAAGATCTAGATGTGTCTGTAGGCTACTTTGAATCAACACTGTATAACTCAGGAAGATCTAGATATGTCTGTAGGCTACTTTGAATCAACACTGTATAACTCAGGAAGATCTAGATACATTTCATACATTTTCCCTGACACCCAAAAGTACTTGTTACATTTCGAATGCTTAGCAGGACAGGAAAATGGTCCAATTCACACATTTATCATGCTTGGTCATCCCTACTGCCTCTGATCTGGAGGACTCACTTAACACAAGTGCTGCCCCTGGCTATCCTTAAATAAAAAACAGGAAAATAATGCCGTCTGGTTTGTTTAATATAATTAAGGTGAAATTAGTTGTACTTGTACTTTTACTTTTGATACTTAAGTATATTCCAAACCAATTACTGTTAGACTTTTAGTCAAGTAGTGTTTTACTGGGTCACTTTCACTTTTACTTGATTCATTTTCTATTAAGGTATCTTTACTTGTACTCAAGTTTGACAATTGGGTACTTTTTCCACCACTGCTGTGTTTAGTTTCAATCAACGCACATTATGTGATCTAGCAGACATTGATTCAGCTTTGATCTGACTTTATTAAACGAGCACCGTTCTCCTGAGTAGCCTGTTCTGTACGAGGAGAGGAGAGATCGTGTACAAAGTAGAGAATCCTGCAGATACACAGAAGCTTCGGAACTGTGACTGTAGTCTTTAAAGAGACCATCCTAATTGTCAAATAATGGTGCCTTGGCTTTAACTACAGCATTAGTTATATTCTAATAGACACCTCAACACTTTTTCAACCAATAATGTTGCTTTGACTACAGTTTTAGTTATATTCTAATACGACATCCAGTATCCTTTTAACCAATATACGTAAATGTGTTCTTCATTTCATAAAAATGCCAGCAATCCTCCCAGATAATAAGAATTACAAGATGGATGAATCAGAAGCAGTCCAATATTTTCCCATCAGTATGTCTTTATTTACCATTGTATTGCTGCTCTTTATGAGGCCAACACAACAGAACCTGAGAGATACACAAAAGCCTACCTGATGATGCTATGCAGGTCAGCAATCCAAACCCTAAAAGGAGAGACATGGTGTTGAGATGGTGCTCCAATGAATATAATAGCTAGGTAGACGGACGGACAGATTAACATGTGAAATGTTTGCTTGTGTCTGTGTTTCCTGTTGAGCAACTGCTGTTTTCTGGCTCAACCCACACTGACAGCAGTAACACCAGCAGAATAGGTGTGATTCATGATGATTAATTGTGTGTCTTTCAAGTAAAGACAACTTTTTAACAAAAATTTAGCCTGTATTTATGTGCATCTCCCCAACAGAGAAATACAATTCCTTCAAACTACGTTTCTGTATTAAATAAATAAGATGAAACAATATACAACTATAGATTCAGAGAACATTTGAGCCATGTATGTAAAGTATTTTTCTGCAAGTGTTCATCTAAGTATTACTGAACAAAAAAACATAGTGACTAAAGAATAACAGTTGTTCTGATGTAGTATCGTGTCAAAGGGTCCACAGCGCATCACAACGTATGTGACACCCCTCCCTCCTCTCAAGGGGCCGGTAGGGGGAAGTTGCCCATACAGTAGGTGCTGATCTTGGGTGAGTTTACACCCCACTAATAGTTAAGGTTATGGTTGTGGGAGGGGAAGCGGATCCTAGATCTGTACCGAAGTGAAACTTCACCCTACACTCAGTGGGCCATACTCTGTACTGATGATGTCAATTGGAGGTGTACCTGTGGATGTATTTCAAGGCCTACCTTCAAACTCAGTGCCTCTTTGCTTGACATCATGGGAAATTCAAAAGAAATCAGACAAGACCTCTTGTAGACCTCCACAAGTCTGGTTCATCCTTGGGAGCAATTTTCAAATGCCTGAATGTACCATGTTCATCCGTACAAACAATAGTACGCAAGTATGAACACCATGGGACCACACAACTGTCATACCGCTCAGGAGGAGAGGCGTTCTGTCTCCGAGAGATGAACATACTTTGGGGCGAAAAGTGCAAATCAATCTCAGAACAACAGCAAAGGACCTAGTGAAGATGCGGGAGGAAACAGGTACAAAAGTATCTATATCCACAGTAAAACGAGTCCTATATGAACCTGAAAGGCCACTCAGCAAGGAAGAAGCCTCTGTTCCAAAACCGCCATAAAAAAGCCAGACCACGGTTTGTAGCTGCACATGGGGACAAAGATCGTACTTTTTGGAGAAATGTCCTCTGGTCTGATGAAACAAAAATAGAACTGTTTGGCCAAAATGACCATCGTTATGTTTGGAGGAAAAAGGGGGAGGCTTGCAATCCCAACCGTGAAGCACTGGGGTGGCAGTATCATGTTGAGCGGGTGCTTTGCTGCAGGAGGGAGTGGTGCACTTCACAAAATAGATGGCATCATGAGGCAGGAAAATTATGTGGATATATTGAAGCTTAAGGACAACAAAGGTCTTGGAGTGGCCATCACAAAGCCCTGACCTCAGTCCTATAGCAATTTGTGGGCAGAACTGAAAAACCGTGTGTGAGCAAGGAGGCCTGCAAACTTGACTCAGTTACACCAGCTCTGTCAGGAGGAATGGGCCAAAATTCACCCAACTTATTGTGGGAAGCTTGTGGAAGGCTACCCGAAACGTTTGACCCAAGTTAAACAATTTAAAGGCAATGCTACAAAATAATAATTGAGTGTATGTAAACCTCTGACCCACTGGGAATGTGATGAAAGAAATAAAAGTTGAAATAAATCATTCCCTCTACTAAAGGGAAAGAGCTCGTGCTCAAGGCTGCGCACGTGACTAAACTAAAGGCTTTCTGCCAGACCCCTGGTTGAAACAGCTCTTATTCGCTCCCTTTTCACAATAGAAGCCTGAAACAACGTTCTAAAGACTGTTGACATCTAGTGGAAGCCTTAGGAAGTGCAATCTGACCCCATTTACACTGTATATTGGATAGGCAATCACTTAAAAAACTACAAACCTCAGATATCTCACTTCCTGGTTGGGTTTTTCACAGGTTTCTGCCTCCCATATGAGTTCTGTTATACTCACAGACATTAATTTAACCGTTTTGAAAACTTTAGAGTGTTTTCCATCCAAATACTCTAATTATATACATATTCTAGCTTCTGGGCCTGAGTAACAGGCAGTTTACTTTGGGCATGTTTTTCATCCGGACGTGAAAATACTGCCCCCTTGCATAAGAGGTTAAAGCTTTCCTCCTTCTCCACTGCGGTCCAGTCGATGTGGATAGGGGGGTGCTCCCTCTGCTGTTTCCTGAAGTCCACAATCATCTCCTTTGTTGGTCAATAACCTAAAACACAAGGCCAAATCTATAATGGAGTTGCTCACCAAGAAAAGAGTGCATTTTCCTGAATGGACGAGTTACAGTTTTGACTTAAGGCTTATGGTTAAGGCTAGGGCTGTTTTCAAGGTTTTACTGCTAATCGACAAAGCATTACATGGGCTTGCTCCTACCTATCTCTCTGATTTAGTCCTGCTGTACATACCTACACGTACGCTACGGTCACAAGACGCAGGCCTCCTTATTGTCCCTAGAATTTCTAAGCAAACAGCTGGAGGCAGGGCTTTCTCCTGTAGAGCTCCATTTTTATGGAATGTTCTGCCTATCCATGTGAGATACGCAGACGGTCTTGACCTTTAAGTCTTTATTGAAGACTCATCTCTTCAGTAGGTCCTATGATTGAGTGCAGTCTGGCCCAGGGGTGAGATGGTGAACGGCAAGTCACTGGAGCGAAGTGACACCCTTGCTGTCTCTGCCTGGCCGACTCCCCTCTCTCCACTGGGATTCTCTGCCTCTGACCCTATTTTGCGGGCTTAGTCACTGGCTTACTAGTACTCTCCCATGCTGTCCCTAGGAGGGGTGCATCACGTCGTGCCAGGCTTTTTTCGCTATTCTCGACTTGAGTGGGTTGAGTCACTGACGTGATCTTCCTGTCCGGTTTTGCACCCCCTCGTGCTCGTGCAGTGGAGGAGATCTTCGTGGAATATACTCAGCCTTGTCTCAGTGTAGTAAGTTGGTCTGTTGAGTGGTGTGGGGGCTGTGCTTTGGAAAAATGGTTCGGGTTATATCCTGTATGGTTGGCCTCGTCCGGGGGTATCGTCGGACAGGGCCACAGTGTTCCCTGACCCAACCCCCCCCATTCTCAGCTTCCAGTATCGATGCTGCAATAGTCTATGTGCTGGAGGCTTGGATCAGTCTGTCCTTTCTGGTGTAATTCTCCTGTCTTATGTGATTTACTGTGTATAGTATGCTCCCCCTTTTTCTCCCATTTCTCTCTCTCTCTCTCCTCCCGGAGTACCTGAGCCCTATGACCTTGCCTCAGGACTACCTGGCCTGAAGACTCCTGGCTGTCCACGTCACCAGTCCACCTGGTCGTGCTGCTGATACAGTTTCTGCTGTTCTGTCTGAGGCTATGGAACCCTGACCTCTTCACCAGACGTGCTACCTTGTCCCGGACCTGACGTTTTCGACTCTCTCTCTCACGCTCTCTCTCTCTTCCTCAGTTCATGCCTTTTTAGGGAGTTTTTCCTAGACATCATGCTTCTATATCAGCATTGCTTGCTGTTTTGGCGTTTTAGGTTGATTTTCTGTATAAGCACTTTGTGACATCTGCTGATATATAAAAGGGCTTCATAAATACATTTGATTGATTTATTTATTTATTTATTAATTGGAAGTAACTTAAGTTCCTTTTCAAAAGTTTTATTCGGAAACAGTTGGGTTCTATCATTTTGGGAACATTATTTACTCAATTTAATATATGTATTTCTCAACTAATGTTGATTTTACATGTTGATGTTGTGTCTTAGTGATCTTCTAATATGCGAACGACTGCAGTGCTCTTTACATTCAGTGTTTCTGTGTTTTTGTTTAGTGAATTTGTCTGTGTGGTCCTTTGAGCCCTGGTCAAAAGTAGTGCACTATATAGGGACTAGGGTTCTTTAGGGTCCTGGTCGAAAGTAGTGCACTATATAGGGAATAGAGGGCCATGTGGGACTCTTATGTAACCCTACGTACTGTAACTCTGATGGGGAGGGACTCTTATGTAACCCTATGTACTGTAACTTTGATGGGGGAGTGATGCCAGAGAGAGAGGTGGAGAGATGCCCCAATGACTCTGCAGGCATGCAGGCAGGACAGACAGGCATGCAGGCAGGACAAACAGGCATGCAGGCAGGACAGACCTGCACAAACTCAGTTTGTACAACTGATGTACAACACACTTGACACAATGGTTGTACTAACAGTACATTTTTGGACACAGACAACAACAAAAAAATTCTGCACAAAATTATTGACACAGCCATTGTTCTGTGTCGACTTTCCACTAAGCGTGTGTCATTGTTCACCAAAGGTGTTGTAGATCAGTTGTACAACTTGAGTGTGTACGGTGCAGCAGTGATGGATGGCTTATGGGAAGTGGACAAGTAACGTGTCATCATTAGCAGTGTTTGTGGTGTAGCACTTAACAGAAAATACCCTTGAGATAGAAATGGCATTTCCTCAAAAATACCCATGTACAGTGCCTTTTGAAAGTATTCAGACGCCTTGACTTTTTCAAGATTTTGTTACGTTACAACCTTACTCTAAAATGTATTGAATAAAAATCTACACACAATAACCCATAATCACAAAGAGAAAACAGGTTTTTAGAAATGTTAGCAAATATATAAAAAATGAAAAAGAGATAGCTTGTTTTTATAAGTATTCAGACACTTTGCTATCTGACTCGAAATTGAGCTCAGGTGCATCCTGTTTCCTTTGATAATCATTGAGAGGTTTTTTCAACTTGATTGGTGTCCACCTGTGGTAAATTCAATTGATTGTACATGATTTGGAAAGGCACACACCTGTCTATATAAGGTCTCACGGTTGACAGTGCATGTCAGAACAAAAAACAAGCCGTGAAGTTAAAGGATTTGCCGGTAGAGCTCTGCGATAGGATTGTGTAGAGAAACAGACTTGGGGAAGGGCACAAAAACATTTCTGCAGCATTGATGGTCCCCAAGAACTCAGTGGCCTCCACCGTTCTTAAATGGAAGAAGTTTGGAACCACCAAGAATCTTTCTAGAGCTGGCCGCCCTGTCAAACTGAGCAATCAGGGGAGTTCAGTGTGTCAAATCGGAGGGCCTGTTGTCCAGACCTCTGTCAGTCTCTATGGGGGTGCCACAGGGTTCAATTCTTGGGCCGACTCTTTTCTCTGTATATATCAATGATGTTGCTCTTGCTGCTGGTGATTCTGAGATCCACCTCTACGCAGACGACAATATTCTGTATACATCTGGCCCTTCTTTGGACACTGTGCTAACTAACCTCCAAATGAGCATCGATGCCTTTCAACACTCCTTCTTTGGCCTCCAACTGCTTTTAAATGCAAGTAAAACTAAGTGCATGCTCTTCAACCGATTGCTGCCCGCAACCTCCCGCCCGACTAGCATCACTACTCTGGATGGTTCTGACTTAGAATATGTGGACAACTACAAATACCTAGGTGTCTGGTTAGACTGTAAACTCTCCTTCCAGACTCACATTAAGCATCTCCAATCGAAAATTAAATCTAGAATCGGCTTCCTATTTCGCAACAAATCCTCCTTCACTCATGCTGCCAAAAAACACTCATAAAACTGACTATCCTACCGATCCTCGACTTCGGCGATGTCATTTACAAAATAGCCTCCAACACTCTACTCAGCAAACTGGATGCAGTCTATCACAGTGCCATCCGTTTTGTCACCAAAGCACCATATACTACCCACCACTGCGACCTGTATGCTCTCGTTGGCTGGTCCTCACTACATATTCGTCGCCAAACCAACTGCCTCCAGGTCATCTATAAGTCTTTGCTAGGTAAAGCCCCGCCTTATCTCAGATCACTGGTCACCATAGCAACACCCACCCGTAGCACGCGCTCCAGCAGGTATATTTCACTGGTCATCCCCAAAGCCAACACTTCCTTTGGACGCCTAACCTTCCAGTTCTCTGCTGCCAATGACTGGAATGAATTGCAAAAATCCCTGAAGCTGGAGTCTTATATCTCCCTCTCTAACTTTAAGCATCAGCTGTCAGAGCAGCTTACCGATCACTGTATCTGTACACAGCCAATCTGTAAATATCACACCCAACTACCTCATACCCATATTGTTATTTATCCTCTTGCACCCCAGTATCTCTACTTGCACATCATCATCTGCAAGTCTATCACTCCAGTGTTAATGCTAAATTGGAAGTAATTTGCCTCTATGGCCTGTTTATTGCCTTACCTCCCTAGTCTACTACATTTGCACACTGTACATTTTTCTATTGTGTTATTGACTGTACGTCTGTTAATGTGAAACTCTGTGTTGTTGTTTTTGTCGCACTGCTTTGCTTTATCTTGGCCAAAAGTATCTGCATCTGACCATATTATGGGCACTGAGTCACTGGCTTACTAATGCTCTCCCATGCTGTCCCTAGGAGGGGTGCGTCACGTCATGCCAGGCTTTTTTCGCTGTACTCGACTTGAGTGGGCTGAGTCAATGACATGATATTCCTGTCTGGTTTTGCACCACCTCGGGCTCATGCAGTGGAGAAGATCGGCGTGGGCTATCAGCCTTATCTCAGGGTGGTAAGTTGGTGGTCTGTTGAGTGGTGGGGGGGCTGTGCTTTGCCAAAGTGGGTTGGGTTTTATCCTGCCAGGTTGGCCACATTGTTCCCCTCCCCTCTCCCCCTCATTCTCAGCCTCCAGTATCTACACTGCAGTAGTCTATGTGCTGGAGGCTAGAGTCAGTTTGTCCTATCTGGTGTAATTCTCCTGTCTTATTTTTCCCATCTCTCTCTCTCTCCTCCCGAGCCTGAGCCCTATGACCTTGCCTCAGGACTACCTGATCTGATGACTCCTGGCTGTCCCCGTCCCCAGTTCACCTGGTCGTGCTGCTGCTCCAGTTTCAACTGTTCTGCCTGCGGCTATGGAACCCTGACTTGTTCACCGGACGTGCTACCTTGCCGTGCTGCTGCTACAGTTTCAACTGTTCTGCCTGCGGCTATGGAACCCTGACTTGTTCACCGGACGTGCTACCTTTTCCCAGACCTGCTGTTTTTGACTCTCCCTCTCTCTCCCTCCCTCCCTCTCTACCAAACCTGCTGTCTCAACAACTGAATGATTGACTATGAAAAGCCAACTGACAAGCTAAGGTGATGACCTGTTGCACACTCTACAACCACTGTGATTATTATTTATTATCTATGAACATTTGAACATCTTGAAGAACAATCTGGCCTTAATGGCCATGTACTCTTAAAATCTCCACCCGGCACAGCCAGAGGAGGACTGGCCACCCCTCAGAGCCTGGTTACTCTCTAGGTTTCTTCCTAGGTTCCTACCTATCTAGTGAGTTTTTCCTATTCACGTGCTTCTACATTTGCATTGCTTTGCTGGTTGGGGTTTAGGCTGAGTTTCTGTATAGCACTTTGCGACATCTGCTGACGAAAAACAGGCTTTATAAATACATTTGATTTGATACTGACTACACACCCACTCACATACAAGCTGCTGCTGCTCTGTTTTTCTTATATCCTGTTGCCTAGTCTCTTTACCCCAATACATATCTACCTCCATTACTCCAGTTTCCCTGCACATGTAAATATGGTATTGGAACTGACTTTTTAAATATTTCCTGTCTATAGTATGCTTACTTACTTTATTGTGTATTTCTTATTCTTATTTCTCGTGTTTTTTTTCTAGTAATACATTGTAATTAATTATTGCATTGTTGGGTTTGCAAGAAAGGCATTTCACTGTACTTGTGCATGTGACATTAAAACTTGAAAGTAGACGCACACACCTTAATATGCTACAGTACCATGGAGGTGCATGGAGAGGAGTAAATGCACGTAATAAAATAAAATACCAATTTGAAACATTCAATTATTAAATCCATTACATTTTCTGAAAGAATCAAGATTACTCAGTGTGCTGGTGTTGTTCATGGTGAGTCTATAGCAGGGGTTGTAACTGGTTCAGGTAACAGAACTGAAAACCGAAAAAGAAAAACATTTGAAGAGGAAGAGAAACAGAACCGTGAACTAAAGTAATCTCTAGGGTTCCGGAACAGAACCATTATTTTCAAATCTTGAGAACTGGGTAATAATGTTCCTTTTCGTTCCCCAAAAATAATCCTTATGCCTGGTATACATACACTCAGTGTACAAAACATGAAGGACACCTTCCTAATATTGAGTTGAAACCCCGTTTTGCCCTCAGAATGGCCTCAATTCGTCGGTGCCTGGTTTGTACAAGGTGTCAAAATAATTCCACAGGGATGCTGGACCATGTTGACTCTAATGCTTCCTACAGTTGTGTCGAGTTGGCTGGATGTCCTTTGGGTGGTGGTCTGGATATCACAAAATAAAACCTGAAAAACACAGCAGCGTTGTAGTTATTGACACACTCAAACCGGTGCACCTTGCACCTGCTAACATACCCATTCAACGGCAATTCATTATTTTGTCTTGCCCATTCACCCTCTGAATCATACACAGTCCATGTCTCAAGGCTTAAAAACCCTTTAACCTGTTTCCTCCCCTTCATCTACACTGATTGAAGTGGATTTAACAAGTGGCATTATTAAGGAATCATAGCTTTCACCCGGATTCACCTGGTCAGTCTGTCATGGAAAGAGCATGTTGTTTAAATGTGTTGTAATTCTGCAATTTGTTGAAGTTATGATGATATTATTAGCCTGTTCCAAACCACATCATATCATGATGCTCAGCGATTTAGGCCAAGCCCCCTCTATGTCCACCCCTCACTCTCTCTCTACCCCTGGAATACCAATCACATCTCATGCCTGTATTTATCCCTCCTTTAAACATGTAAACAACTAGCTTACCCGTTCCATAGCAAGCTGCTTTATCCATGCTTATTGGTGGAGTAAATTAATGAGATAAATGTAAGAACTATGCTGATTTCACAAGGTAAAGAATTAATGAAAAGAAACCATATAAACAGTTAAAATATGTTGGTTTGAACCGGTTCAGAATTTAATCTGCTGGTCAGAACACTGGAACGGAACCAAACTAAATTAATAGGGGTTCTGCTCAGAATGGAACGATTGGAAATACTTAGCGTATGCTGTCATTACACTATAAATAATTAAAAACACAAGACAGTCTAACAAGGTATTTCCATTCTGGTCCTCGTTCTTATCACACAGGTTCTCTACAAGCCCCACCTGGTCATGGTGGATGTAAATTAAAGGAGATCCAGGGTCTCCCTCTCCAAATTCACACAGGAACGTGTCTTTGTTCACAGACAGATTCCCACCAAAACTTTAACACGTTCTAAAGCAAGTACTGGAACAATATTCCTAACAGAGAACGTGGGTAAAAATCAGAGGCGAGCTACAGACTAATATGTTAAAAGTCTTATAAAGTATATGCGTAGCAGTGACAGAAATAGTAGAAAAATGTGAATATTGAACTGTTGTTGCACTCATATCCAGTAAAAATGTTGGATTACAAGCCAAAAAAAGTTTGACTGCAGAATGTGTTACTCGGCATTGATTCGATGACGATAATTATGAAAGCATCGGCAAGCATCAGTACCCAACCCTACCAGGGACAGCTTACTCAACAGACTAACATGGTCTACAGTATCAAAAGCATTTGACAAGTCTACTAAAACGGCAGCACAATTCTTTCTATCATCGAAGGCATTTGCAATATCATTTACAACGAGCATGGTAGCCGTAGTGGTGCTATGTTTAGGTCTGAATCCAGATTGATTAACATTAATAATACCATTTACAGATAGATAATAATGAAGCTGTTTGTTGACCAATGATCTAGTATTTTCACAAGACAAGGGAGCCAGGAAATGGGTTGATAATTATCGAGATCACTACTTTCCCCGACCCTTATGGAGCGGTAGAACAAAAGATGATTTCCACACTTTTTTTGAATATTTTCTGATACTAAAGTTAAATAAAAAAATGTGTGTGCATACTTAAGCAAAGACGGGTACAAGTTGTCATTAGCTACCGTGGTAAGGCAGCAAGAACTTGTGTTTCTGTGAGGTGCCAAAAAGAAAAACCCTGACTACCATCTCCCCAGTCAGGTGAGGTTGACTGATCGATCATCCATCGAGGAGGAGGCTTTATGTGGGAAGAGCAGTCAACTCACTGGCCAAGACCAGTACGACCACCATTTCTTCCAAATAGGAAACCAGCTGAGATAAAATACTGATTAAATTCATCACAAATATACATTTTCAGTAATGAAGCAGGAATCTGAAACTGAAATAACGGTTTTCCAGAATTTAGAGGGATCACTAGCAGAGTCTGTCATAGCGCTAAGGAAGTAGTTTGATTTGGCCTGTTTAACCAAGGCAGTGCACCTATTTCACAATTGCCTAAATAGCTGCCAATCAAGTAGTAGTAAAAAGCTCAGAAAAATATAGATCATAAAGGAAAGACAGGGGCGAGATTTTTTTGACATTTCTCTTCACAATTATTCAAGAGTCAGAGGTTTTCAATTTGGTACGTCCAATGCAAGCAATAGCATAGTGGTCGCTGATATCATTTGCAAAAACATCACTAGCCAAATACATATGGGGACGGTAAGTCATGATAACGTCAATCAAACTTTTTTTTTTACATTAATCCGAGTGGCTTTCGTTATAAACTGAACTCAAGACAGATATTCTTAACCTTTTACTGCAGTGGGTTAAATCAGGGTCACACAGAGTGTTTCATGTTGGTTTTGAACAAATCTATATGGAAACAAAAGTATACACCTCACACACATGGTTATGGGTTTAAATAAAAGAAGACACCAGTACCATATCAGATAAACAGTAGAGTTGAAATGTATAACATTTTGTAATTTACGTGTCAATATTACACTTTATATACACATCACAGAAGACTGAAATACAACAAAACTGTTTGTCATAGAAACAACGGATTTTCGGCATTTAAAAATAAAACAATGTTTATTAATTATGAAATTATATAATCAAATTATTCAGCCAGGTCTTGAGATAAACAAAACATCTGGACTAGTGTCATGCACCCAGAACGTCCAGTTTAGACATCAGGCACATTTAAATGTAACAGTCCAAGACTACTGTGAGATTTGAAAACAGCAGGAGTATCCATGGTGACACAAGAGTCAGTAGAACAGGATGAGCTAGCCACAATGGGCTTCCTGGTTGGATGCCCAAATTAAACTGCCTGCATCTCGGGCCCAGAATATATGATATGCATATAACTGGTAGATTTGGATAGAAAACACTCTAAAGTTTCCAAAACTGTTGAAATAGTGTCTGTGAGTATAACATAACTGATTTGACAGGCAAAAACCTGAAAAAAATCCATTCAGGAAGTCGTTTTTTGTTTTGTTTTGTAGTTTTCTATTCAATGCCAATACAGTATCCATTGACTTAGGACTCAAATTGCAGTTTCTATGCCTTCCACTAGATGTCAACAGTCTTCAGAAATTGTTTCAGGCTTGTATTCTGAAAAATGAAGAAGTAAGAGCAGTCTGAATGAGTGGACCCTGCCGTGTCACAGAGCTTTTTCCTGCGCAAGACCGAGAGAGTGCGTTTCTTGTTTACCTTTTAAATTGAAGACGTTATTGTCCGGTTGAAATATTATCGATTATTGAGGCTAAAAACAACCCGAGGTTTGAATATAAACATCGTTTGACATGTTTCTATGAACTTTACGGATACAATTTGGATTTTTTTTGTCTTCCTGTTTTGAGCCTGTGGATTACTGAAGAAAACGAGCGAACGAAACGGAGGTTTTGGGGTATAAAGAGACTTTATCGAACAACAGGAACATTTATTGAGTAAATGAATGTCTGCTGAGTGCAACCATATGAAGATCATCAAAGGTAAGGGATTCATTTTATCTCTATTTCTAAATTGTGTAACTGTTCTACCTGGCTGGCTACTGTTTAATGATTTGTCTAGTGGGCTATGTTCTCAACTAATCGTAAGGTATGCTTTCGCCGTAAAGCATTTTTTAAATCTGACACCGTGGTTGGATTCACAAGCAGTTCATCTTTAAACCTATGTAAAATATGTTTTTTTTTCTGAATTTTTATAATGAGTATTTCTGTATTTGAAATTGTCGCCCAGCAGTTTCACTGGCGGTTGAAGAGGTGGGACGCTACCGTCTCACGTGCCCAAGAGAGGTTTTAAGGGGAGTAAATACCTTTGAGGAGCGTGATTTGATCAGTCAATGCCTCAACGCTGCCTTGTGAGACAGGATCCAGACACCCAAGTGATTAGGGTGGATCCCATCCTCCTTATAGAGCATAGTCTGCTTCCAAAAGGTGTCAAAGATTTCTACAAAAGTAGGTTGACTGATCGATCATCCATCGAGGGAACTGGAGGCTTTATGTGGGAAGAGCAGCCAACTGACTGGCCAAGACCAGTATGACCAACAATTATTTCAAATAGGAAACCAGATGAGACAAAATGCTGATAATAATCATCATGAATCTCTACTTTTTCAGTGATGAAGCATGAGTCTAAATCACTTTGTCTGAGGTAGAAATAATACAATACACAGGATTCTATCCATAGTGGAATCTGTCCCTGATGTGGACAGTGATGACAGCAGAGATCATGATGACCAGCCCCACAGACACCAGGATGATCTTCAGCATGCACACAGACATGCTACCAGCAGGGGGAGACACTGGTTCACAACAAACAGACAATATGTTACAGTTCCTCTCGCAGATTAGACACTTCCTCCTGTGTGCAATTAGCCTGGGGACAAGGTTACAGTTCCTCCATTAATACACGGAAAGTACAAAACATTAAGAACACCTGCTCTTTCCGTGACATAGACTGACCAGGTGAATCCAGGTGAAAGCTATGATCCCTTATTGATGTCACTTGTTAAATCCACTTCAATCAGTGTAGATGAAGGGGAGGATACAGTTTAAAGAAGGATTTTTAAGCCTTGAGACAATTGAGAGATGGAGTGTGTATGTGTGCCATTCAGAGGATGAATGGGCAAGACAAAATGAATTGCCTTTGAATGGGATATGTTGGTAGCTGCCAGGCACAGTGTTTTGTGTCAAGATCTGCAACGCTGCTGGGTTTTTCAATAAATTGTTGAGCTTGGACATCCACACATCTTGACACAACTGTGGGAAGCATTGGCGTCTACATGGGCCAGCATCCCTGTGGAACACATTCGACACCTTGTAGAGTCCATGCCTGGATGAATTGCTGCTGTTCTGAGTGTAAAAGTTTGGGGTGAAACTCAATATATGGAGGTGTTCTTAATGTATGACGAACTCACACGTATATTAATTCATATATATAGTTAGTATAGGTCTTAATGCTTTGTGAGCTCACACGTATGTTAATTCATATATATAGTTAGTATAGGTCTTAATGTGTTGTGAACTCACATGTATGTTAATTCATATATATAGTTAGTATAGGTCTTAATGTATTGTGAACTCACACGTATGTTAATTCATATATATAGTTAGTATAGGTCTTAATGCTTTGTACACTCAGTCTACATCTGACATACAGTATTTGAGATGTTTGTGTGTGTGTGTGTGTGTGTGTGTGTGTGTGTGTGTGTGTGTGTGGGTGTGTGGGTGTGTGTGTGTGTGTGTGTGTGTGTGTGTGTGTGTGTGTGTGTGTGTGTGTGTGTGTGTGTGTGTGTGTGTGTGTCTTACCAGATTTCAATGGACAGAGTTCCACTATCTCCTTGGTGTCGTTGGCCCAGCTGACTTGGTTGCTGTGGTTACAGATGATGGAACCCCCTGCCACATAGACAGAGAGCAGGGGGACAGTGGAGGTCTCAGCCCCTCTACTCTCTCCTCCCACCTGAGAGCAGGTGCTGCTGTTACAGCTGGAGGTGACAGAGGTGTTCTGACCTCTGCAGGTCACAGTCACACTACAGGTGGCATTGATGTAGGAGACAGAGTCCACTGTCAGGACTGGAGGCTCAACTCTCTCTGAAAACAAGAACAACCCCATTATTGTTCATATATTAACCTGAGTACAGGAGCTAGAGTACTAATGAATATGCCTTTAACCTGTACACCATGTTTAGCTCTATTGATTGATACTGTAACTGTCACTGTAGAAAAGAATAGAAAAACTAGTCAAACATACCTTGGAGAATTAACTGGTATGCAATAATAGTATTTTCTTTGTCACCACTCACTACTGCAGTATAAGGTCCACTGTCTCCTTCCTGTATGTTCTTCAGTAGCAGAGAGAAGTTTCCCTTATAAAACTCAACCCTGTTGTTGTACTCAGGAGACACTCTCACTGACAATGTGTCAGTGCATCTTAGGATATTGGCTGATCCGAAGATCCACTTAAAAACCTCAAACTCTTTCAGTTGAACATTTTCCTGGACATCCAGACGAACATCCTGTCCCTTCAGCACAAACACAGAGCTGGACTCTATGAAATAAACACACAGAAGACTTCATGTGATGAGGATGATGAGGATGGCATAATGAGGATGGAATCCATAATTCCATAAGTATTGATTAGGGCCCTGTGTTTTGCACAATCATGTGAGATAGCAAGCTTTTATCCTGTTTTTAAAGCCTTAATTACACCAAAAATGAAAGTAATTGTCTGAGGATGGTGTTAGATCTGACATAAAAATAAAAGAGGACAGTTTGATGAAAAAGCTTTAAATAAAGGTTAACATCCAGTCATGTCACAAAACACATGGCCCTAAATCACATTATACTAGAAGAGAACAGGCTACTCTGGAGAATCATGCTTCTTTAATAAAGTTAGATCAAAGCTGAATGAATGTCTGTAGGCTACTTTGAATCATCACTGTATAACTCAGGAAGATCTAGATTTGTCTGTAGTTTTATTGGGTCAAAAATACTATTTATATTTTTGACTACTTTTACTTCACCACATTACTGAAGAAAACAATGTACTTTTTACTCCATACATTTTCCCTGACACCCAAAAGTACTCGTTACATTTCGAATGCTTAGCAGGACAGGAAAATGGTCCCATTCACACATTTATCAAGAGGAAATCCCTGGTCATCCCTACTGCCTGTTATCTGACGGACTCCCTTAAAAAACAATTGTGTCGTCTGGTTTGCTTAATATAAGGAAGGTGAAATGATTTAAACTTGTACTTTTCATACTAAAGTATATTTTAGCAATTACATGTACTTTTGATACTGAAGTTTAAATGTTTTACTTTTACTCAAGTAGTATTTTACTGAGTGACTTTTACTTGAGTCATTTTCTATCAAGGTATCTTTACTTTTACGGAAGTATGACAATTGACTGCTCTTTATGAGGCCCACACAACAGAACCTGAGAGATACACAAAAGCCTACCTGATGATGCTATGCAGGTCAGCAATCCAAACCCTAAAAGGAGAGACATGGTGTTGAGATGGTGCTCCAATGAATATAATAGATAGGTAGACGGACGGACAGATTAACATGTGAAATGTTTGCTTGTGTCTGTGTTTCCTGTTGAGCAACTTCTCTTTTCTGGGTCAAACCACACTGACAGCAGTAACACCAGTGGGATGGGTTTGGTTCATGATGATTAATTGTGTGTCTTGCAAGTAATGACAACTTTGAACTAAAATTGAGCCTGTGTTTATGTGCGTGTCCCCAACAGAGATTTTCAATTCCTTCACAGGACATTTCTGTACTAAATAAGATGCAACAGTAGAAAACTATAGATTCACAGATCAACAACATTTGAGCCATGTATGTTCAGGATTTTTCATCTAAGTGAAAATATAAAACAACAAACATAGTGACTAAAGAATAACAGTTGTTCTGATGTAGTATTGGGTCAAAGGGTCCACAGTATATCACAAGGTGTGTGACACCCCTCCCTCCTCTCAAGGGGCCCGGTAGAGTTGAAGTTGACCATAGGTGCTGATTGAATTTCCCCCACTAATGGTTAAGGTTAAGATTGTGGGAGGGGAAGCTGATCCTAGATCTGTACCTAAGTGAAACTTCACCCTTCACTCAATGGGCAATACTCTGTACTGGTATTAGAAGAAGCTGCAGTCTTTCACTCTCAATCCAGTAACTAGCTCCAGTACCTAGTTCCACAACTAACAGTATCAGTTGACTGGCCTACATGGCTCGATGGCTTCTCCACCACTTCCATCTTCAGAAATGAAACATTTCCTTCTGCTGTTCTGTGCTGCCTCACTGGCTTTCAACCTGGAACCACTTACACGAACACACTAACATTTTCTTACAGTAATATTACAACATGTAGTTTACAACTTCAAAGATACATTGAATACTAAACATGTATCTAATGTGAGCTAGAAATGTTTTTATTGGTTTGACTACCTGTCAGGTGAGTCACTAGGGGACATTGGCTATTATAGTAAATAAAGAAACAGGTAAATATCAGCACATGATTATCAAAGTTTAAGTATTTATGGCACAGGTAAAATCCTAGAGGAGAACCTGGTTCAGTCTGATTTCCACCAGACACTGGGATATGAATTCCCCTTTCAGCAGAACAATAACCTAGAACACAACGTCAAATCTACACAAGACAGTCTAACAAGGTATTTCCATTCTGGTCCTCGTTCTTATCACACAGGTGGTTCTCCACAAGCCCCAGCTGGTCATGCTGGTTACCAGGAGCGATGGAACCATCATGTGAAACGCCAGCAACCTGGTCAGCAAGAAGAGCCAATGGGGACGTGTTAAAGTATAACCATGGGTCGATTCCACGTCTACTGAACAAGAGCCCCACCTGTTGGTCGTGGTCTCCAAGAGAGGTGCCGGTTTAGACTAGGAAGAATCAGACGGGGGCCTCCGGCTACAAGGCTGAATGACCGATACACTGTCTAATAAAAGACAGATCACTACAAAGAGAGCCAGTGGGGACGTGTGTAAGTATATGTGACGGAGGTCAGTGTGCTTTCTTAGCTTTGCCACTTCGTCCCGTACAAGCTCACACCGAGACTAGAACTCCGGGACCACTGGCTGGCAAACCATGTGTGGCCGCCCTCGTTGATGACGTCTTAGCCAACTACAAACCATGTGTGGCCTCATCGTTGATGACATGTTGGCCAACTACAAACCATGTGTGGCCTCATCGTTGATGACGTGTTGGCCAACGACAAACCATGTGTGGCCTCATCGTTGATGACGTGTTGGCCAACGACAAACCATGTGTGGCCTCATCGTTGATGACGTGTTGGCCAACTACAAACCATGTGTGGCCTCATCGTTGATGACGTGTTGGCCAACTACAAACCATGTGTGGCCTCATCGTTGATGACGTGTTGGCCAACTACAAACCATGTGTGGCCTCATCGTTGATGACGTGTTGGCCAACTACAAACCATGTGTGGCCTCATCGTTGATGACGTCTTAGCAAACTACAAACCATGTGTGGCCTCATCGTTGATGACGTGTTGGCCAACTACAAACCATGTGTGGCCTCATCGTTGATGACGTGTTGGCCAACTACAAACCATGTGTGGCCTCATCGTTGATGACGTCTTAGCCAACTACAAACCATGTGTGGCCTCATCGTTGATGACGTCTTGGCAAACTACACTTCCAAAAAGATAACAGTTCGATAACTCCCGTTACAAATGAATTGATTCGACATATCTACAATCTCATAGAAGAAAAAATATCACTGAAAAGAGCGCCCACTTTCATGTATTTCTGTGGATCAGTCCAGAATATGATAATACCCCTGTAGCTACATTGATGTCTCTCCTTTTAAATGGATGGCATGGGTAAGGGTGTCCAGGCACCCATAGATAGATCATCCATACATGCATAGATGCACAATCTATTTTACAATAAAGACTTGCTTGTGTGTTTTCTGTCCTCTCAGGCACTGAGGAGCTGGTCTATTCTGGTCACTGTTGGGACCGACCATGATCGTGTTGGACATCCCCCCCGTCTTCGTCTTCGCTATCATCGCTAAGGAAGTAGTTTAATATGGCCTGTTTAACTAAGGCAGTGCACCTATTTCTCAATTGCCTAAATAGCTGCCAATCAGGTAACGAGACAGTTTGTCTAGCCTTGACCCAGGCTTGATTTCTTAGTAAAGTAGAGTAAAATTAATTATTTCTTTTTTTTGACTTCGAGTTGCTTGAAAGGGGCATGTTAATCAGCCAGAGAGGTAAAAAATGATGAGAATAATTGAAGTGCCAGAACAGGGTCTGGTATGAAAGTAGTAGAAATAAGCTCTTCAAAATATAGATCATGAAGGAAAGCCTGGGGTGAGATTCTTCTTACATTTCTCTTCACATTTATACAAGGGACAGAGTTTTTCAATTTTCTATCTCTAATGCAAGCAATAGCGCAGTGTTCGCTAATATCATTTGCAAAAACACCACTAGCCAAAATATTTATGGGGATGGGTAGTCATGATAACATCAATCAATAAAGAGTTTTTTTTTTTTTTTTTTTACATTAACCTTTCTCGCCCCGGGGTTCCGCTAGTGGAACACCCACAACATTCCGCAACATTTCGCAGCGCGCAAAATTCAAATTTTTTTTTTTGAAATACTTAACTTTCACACATTAACAAGTCCAGTACAGCAAATAAAAGATAAACATCTTGTGAATCCAGCCAACATGTCCGATTTTTTTAATGTTTTACAGCAAAAACACAATATATATTTATGTTAGCTCACCACAATAGCCAAACACACAACGCCATGTTTTCACCGCAAACATAGCTTTCACAAAACCCACAAATAGAGATAGAATTAATCACTAACCTTTGAACAACTTCATCAGATGACAGTCTTATAACATCATGTTATACAATACATTTATGTTTTGTTCGAAAATGTGCATATTTATAGCTACAAATCGTGGTTTTACATTGTGAATACGTCGCCATAATGCACCAAATTGTCCGGAGAAATTTTGGACAGTCACGGAATCTAACCAAAAAACTCATCATAAACTTTACTAAAAAATACATGTTGTACAGCAAATGAAAGATACACTGGTTCTTAATGCAACCGCTGTGTTAGATAAAAAAAATAAAAATAACTTTAGTACAAAGTACAGAATGCAATATTGTGAGACAGCGCCCAGCAATTCTCCGCCTTGTTGGAGCCAACATATACCACAAAAATACGAAATAACATCATAAATATTCTCTTACCTTTGATGATCTTCCATCAGAATGTAGTGCAAGGAGTCCTAGTTCCACAATAAATCGTTGTTTGGTTTTAGAATGTCCATTTCTTCTGTCGAATTAGCAACTTTGGCTAGCATTGTGGCGCACACGTGTCCATCAAGTCTTGGCGCATGGAACGAAAAATTCCAAAAGTCACAATAAACGTCGAATAAACTGGTCAAACTCGGTTGAAAATCCATCTTTATGATGTTATTATCATATGTATCAAATAAAGTCCGAGACGGAGCATTTCGTCGTGTTTACCTAACGCATTTCAGAAGACAATGTCGTGTTCCCTGGTGCGCAGCTGAATACTGACAATAGGGCGGACCTGTCACTCCAAAAGCTCTCATTCGGTCTCACATCAAGCTAAACACCCCATTCAACATTCTACTGCCTGTTGACATCTAGTGGAAGGCATATGAAGTGCATACAGATCCATAAATATAAGGCAATTGAATAGGCAAGCCCTGACACAGAGCCCCATTTTCAGAATTTTCACTTCCTGTTTGGAAGTTTGCTGCCAAATGAGTTCTGTTTTCTCACAGATATAATTCAAACAGTTTTAGAAACTTCAGAGTGTTTTCTATCCAATAGTAATAATAATATGCATATTGTATGATCTAGAACAGAGTACGAGGCCGTTTAATTTGGGCACGATTTTTTCCCAAAGTGGAAACAGCGCCCCCTATTCCCATCCGAGTGGTTTTTGTTTTAAGCTGAACTCAAGACAGATATTCTTAAACTTTTACTGCAGTGGGTTAAATCAGTGTCACACAAAGTGTTTCTTGGTAGTCTTAAACAAATCTAATTTGAAACAAAAGTATACACCTCACACATGATTATGGGCTTAAATAACAGAAGACACCTGTACCACGTCAGATATAAAGTTGAAATGTATAACATTGAGTTTGCATCCCAATATTACACTTATATAAAAATCGAATCAAATTGTATTTGTCACGTACACATGGTTAGCAGATGTTAAGATTAGCCCCTTTTTTAAATTTTCGCCTAAAATGACATACCCAAATCTAACTGCCTCTAGCTCAGAACCTGAAGCAAGGATATGCCTATTCTTGATACAATTTGAAAGGAAACACTTTGACATTTGTGGAAATGTGAAATCACCGTAGTTGAATAGATCTAGTAAAAGATAATACAAAGAAAAAAAGACTATTTTTTTTTCTCCGTCTTTGAAATGAAAGAGAAAGGCCATAATGAATTATTCTAGCCCAGGTGCAGTTTAGATTTTGGCCACTAGATGGCATCAGTGTATGTGCAACGTTTTAGACTAATCCAATGAAGTATTGCGTATCTATTCAAAATTCGTGATCAAGACTGCCCAAATGTGCCTAATTGGTTTATTAATACATTTTCAAGTTCATAATTGTGCACTCTCCTCAAACAATAGCATGGTATTATTTCACTGTAATAGCTACTGTAAATTGGACAGTGCAGTTAGATTAACAAGAATTTAAGCTTTCTGCCCATATCAGATATGTCCTGTGATTTTTTGTTGTTGTTTCTTACACCTCATGCTAATCACATCTAAAATGTGCAAACTCGGTCCACCCGGGGCACCGGGCCATGCAAAACGAACTTGCCCAATCTCTGTGTGTCTGTGATCCTTCTCCTTCCACGTTGCTGCACGTGCATGAGTTCCAGGAAGTATAAGGGGGAGTGGTTTACAGTATGTCAGGGAGCAGGAAAGAGAAACCCCCATCCTTCTGCTGGAAGATGTCTTAGTTTTAAATAACCACAAACATACAGCAAGTCAGCGAACCCCGCACCTTTAACATGTTGAAGTTACACCCTTTAGATTGATGTGATCTGAAAGACATGATGTTATCCATTAACTTTAGCTGTGGATGTGAGCGGTGAGTATAAGTCCACTTGAACACAGCAAACAGAAACTTGCTGTTTTTTTATCAACACAAAGACAAAGAGGAAGTCAAATATGTTTCGGTGTGCCTTCCGTAGAAACCAAAATAAAAAGGATTTGTGGGCCTCAGAGAGTCCAAGAAAAATTAAACTACAGAGATTTCAAACTATAGAAAGGGAAGTGGTCTCAATATCTGTTGCATAGAGAATACTCCATATACTGTATGCATTAACATTAGCTATTGCATATGGGCACATAATTGTGGAGCATAACTCATTGTTTCCCTAGTAGACAGCCAGTGAAGAGACAGACGACTTAATGCCGCAGTGTGACCTTTCCTGATGAACAAAATGGAGTCGTCTGAACACAGTAAGTTAGACCTGGATATGGTCTGAGATACAGTGCATTCAGAAAGTATTCAGACCCCTTGACTTATCCACAACTACACACAATACCCCATAATGACAAAGCAAAAAACAGGTTTAGACATTTCTGCAAATTTATTACAAATAAAAACATACAGTACCAGTCAAAAGTTTGGACACACCTACTCATTCAAGGGTTTATCTTTATTTGTACTAGTTTCTACATTGTAGAATAATAGTGAAGACATCAAAACTATGAAATAATGCATATGGAATCATGTAGTAACCAAAAAGTGTTAGATTTTAGATTGTAGATTCTTCAAAGTAGTCACCCTTTGTCTTGACAACAGCTTTGCACGCTTGAGGCTGTAACCATGGGGTTCTTGGTCACCCCCCTGAGCAAGGCCCTTCTCCCCCGATTGCTCAGTTTGGCCAGTTGGCCAGCTCTTGGAAGAGTCTTGGTGGTTCTAAATTTCTTCCATTTAAGAATGATGGAGGCCACTGAGTTCTTGGGGACCTTCAATGCTGTAGAAATCTTTTTCCCAGATCTGTGCGTCGACACAATCCTATCTCAGAGCTCTACAGACAATTCCTTCGACCCTTCTGGCTTGCTCTGACATGCACTGCCAACTGTGGGACCTTATAGACAGGTGTGTGCCTTTCCAAATCATGTCCAATCAATTTAACTTACCACAGGTGGTCTCCAATCAAGTTGTAGAAACATCTCCAGGATGATCAATGGAAACAGATGCACCTGAGCTCAATTTCGAGTCTCATAGCAAAGGGTCTGAATACTTATGTAAATAAGGTATTTCTGTTTTTTCTTTGTAATACATTTGCAAACATTTCTAAAAACCTGTTTTCACTTTGTCATTAAGGGGTATTGTATGTAGATTGATGAGGAAAAACATTTTAATCCACTTTAGAATAAGGTGGATTAAAATGTAACAAAATGTGGAAAAAGTCAAGGGGTCTGAATATTTTTCAAATGCACTGAACTATACTAATGTACTACAGTAATGCAGTTAGTCAGATCTATTGCAGTCTAACCTGATTTAAAAAATATGTTTTATTTCATTAACAACTCAAAGACCGACATCGGTTCAATTACTTGAATTCCATTCATTTAGTTTTTGTTTTGTTACCTCAACACCCTGCTTCTCTACAAAGAAATCCTATCAAGCACTAGAGACTTCAAATCAAGAACGGCCGGTGGGACGCTGTAGGGAGTTGTGGTTTTCAAAAAGAAATATTTACGCTAGTTCAATGCAGAAAACGTGGTAATTAACTACAATGACCAGAATCCATTGCGCATATTCTTCCCGGCACAACACACAGACCACATGAGAGAGTAATGTACAGAGGGATAGCTCAATCAATGCTATATTCTTTGTTGTTAGAGACAATGGAATGGTTTCAATGATTTGTCAAATGAATGTTCTCAATATTTGTCTTTTGAAATTTCAATTACAAAGCTCTAAAATTATTTCAAGGTCGTATTTCATATTGCATTTAATGTATGAAACCGAAATTGAAAAAAAACGGATTTTTTAAAAACTGAACCAAAATCGACCTCAAAAAGCGCTAATCGCTCAGCCCCTGGCTGTTTATTATACCACTCCATGTTTCTACTATGTAATGACATTTAAATCCGTGTGGCTTATGTTTTTCCAACAAGTCTCCTATCTGTGACATTTAAATACAAGCAGTAGCTACAGTACCTACATTAAAAGGGGAAACACAGATGTGTCACATGGGGTAAAAAAACTGAATCATCCAGTGGAGGTTTCCGCTCACTACCAGTAATGGAGATGAGAGCAAGTCCAGTGGCAGCCAGAGGGGGGCGATAGAGCATAGCGAAACTACAGTTGGCCGACATTCTGCTTGTTTTCTCATAGACGTCATCATTCGATCTCAATACACTTTTCTGTTCGCATAACTAGAATTTGTTGCGATATGACGTTTTGTAGACTTGACTCATTGTCAAACTTTTTTAAAGATTTTTTTAGTTCGTTGTTTAGAAGATGTGCAAATTCAAGTTCTTGCAGACGGGTACTTGAGAGAGTAGGCGTTCCCTAACGGAAATATGAGTGCAGAAAAGCTCCAATAAAATCTCGCTAGCTTGTGCTTGGCTCTGCCCACCTCCTTGCTTGTTCTGCCCACTATGTAACAGTGGTTCCCATTGTAAAAGGCCCGTCTGTCCCATCTTGATTTAGATAGACAAAGGTTTGGTTCCATCTGGTGGTCAGCTCTTGAACTGAGCAGAATTCTGATAGTGCAGAGCCTTACCCAATCTGTTTTCGCAAGTCCCAGAACAGCAATGTAGCCACTCATTAACGAAGATAGCAAGATGATCAACCAAGATGGCACTTTCCATGAATCTGAATAATATCAAACTTGATATTAAACTTGATTTATATCATAATTAAGTTTATATAGAATGTATATTTATTGAGGTGGCAGGTGGTTGGTTTAGGGGAGAGACTGTCATCCAATATGTCCCCTCTACAGGTGCTCAGTTCGTGGACAAGTACAGGTCCCAGCTCATTCAGAGGGTCACCATGGTGATGCCTATAGCTGAAGACCTACTCTCTCAAAACATGATCCATGAAGAGGTGTACTCCAACATCGGTGCTTCCAGGACTAATCAGGGCAAAATGAGGGAGCTCTTTACAGCCCTCCACTCTGGAGGAAACAAAGTGAAATCGACCTTTCTCTCCATGCTGAGGGAGCATGAACCTAATCTGGTCCAGGACTTGGGTGAGTGAAGATGTTTGGCAATTTAGATACATGGTCTGGGATTAGGTCCGGCATTCTTGAAAACCAACGTTTTAAAAAATATATATATACATATATTAATATTAAGCAAATTTGAAAGTTCTATATTTTATAGACCAAGTTATCAACTATCTGCTACAGTATCACACAATGAGAAAGAGCGCCACCATCTGGTGTTTCCCCCGAAAGAGGTGTCGGTTTAGATATGGGTACAACTCAGTGGAGGCTGCTGAGAGGAGAACGGAGCATACTAATGGCTGGAATGGAGTCAATGGATTGGTATCAACATGGTTTTCATGTGCTTGATACCATTCCATTTGCTCCATTCCATCCATTGTACTCCATTCCTGACATTATTATGAGCCGTCCTCCCCTCAGCAGCCTCCGCTGGTACAACTGTCCCAGGGTCCCAGTTAGAGAACGGAAATTACCAGTAGGAGACACGTATTCATTCCACACTTTATTACTACACAACTAACAGACACACACACACACACAGCAAACAAGAGGAAGGGACGAGTGGAAGTGATAGTGTTTTCTGTAGAACAGAAGAAACAGGCAATTACTCCGGAGTACTAGCCATGTAAGGCTATACAAACAGAATGGAAATGATGTAAAATATGCATAGCAGCAATGGGATAGCAATGAGCTAGCATCATAGAGATAGATAGAGGACTCATCTTTGTATCTGTGCCGTTATAACGTCTGTGACAGCATGGGTAGTACCATTCTCAATTTTGAAGTAGTATATCTTTTTTTAAATGTTGGAAGCCCTCAATGGCGCTGCCAATGCTAATACAGCCCTTTGGCCACTAGAGGCCTTTATTATTCTCTATGGCTAGCACACAATAGGAAGCTTGTGTGCTAACAGTATTATCTGGTAATAGGCATACAGCACTCTATGGCTAGTAGGCTAACACGCTACATAGCAGTAATGATTATACCATATTGTATAAAGGGGCTAGGATAGCATATGAGGTATAAACATGATACAATTAGCGGCTAGCATGCTAGGCTAGTGGGCCACAGGCTGTGGGTTGGCATACAGTATAAACAGGCAATAGCTGGAGGCTAGCACGCTAAGCTAGGTTACAGGCTAGTAGTCCTCAGGCTATAGGCCGGCATAGGGAGCTGTATAACCCTATGCACAGTACAGTTAGCAGCTAGTGGGGCTAATGGTTAGAAGTAGCATGCTAGGATGTAAACAATGACGTCAATGGTCGGCCATATTGGTTGTGTAATATACAACTATTGGCTTGTAGCCATCTTGGCCCATAGTAAGTTATGGGGAGAGAGTGTACCACATGTAGCCACACATAAACTATGCCAAAAGGGCCAGATAACCAGGGTATGCTGCATGATATTACAACATGTAAACACCTGAGTAAGCATGTATAAGCACAGTTACATGAAGTGGTACTGTTGAATATGCTATTCAAGGCTGTTAGGGCGGCAGGTAGCCTAGTGGTTAGAGCGTTGGACTTGTAACCGAAAGGTTAAAAAAAAAAATGTCACTCTGCCCCTGAACAAGGCGGTTAACTCACTGTTCCTCGGCTGTCATTGAAAATAAGAAGTTGTTCTCAACTGACTTGCCTAGTTAAATAAAGCTACAATTTAAATAAAAAAAATTACATAGTAACAATGAGGCTATTACATAGAAATACACAGATGAACCCTAACAAAGTCCACTTACATAGTTAGCCAGATTTTCCACATACCACATAAAGGAGCAACCTCCTAATTAAAACACAGTTGACCTTGGGACACATCTTTTAGGAGTCAGTGTTTTAAGACAAATTTTTCATTAAAGTCACAGAGGGCTATTAAAAGAAACTTCTTAATATAATTTTACAGTGAATATAATTTTTTTGGAAGTTTAAGTGTTTAAACTTTGATCAGTTTCTCAGGACAGGGGCATTTCCTAGCAGAATGCAGATATGGAAAATGTACAATACTTAAAATATTTGGAAAATGACAAAAACAAGTCATTGCTCTTACAAAATTCCCCTATATGTAATTGTATTAATTAATTACAGATTTTTTTTCTCCCAACTATAAAATAATGTTTCATTGCATGACAAGGATTGTCCGAACTGTCAAGAATACCTGACGTACTGATGTTTCTTTGTGGCACACTGAAATGTCATCTTGTGTCAAGTGAAACAGTGCCCAACCTAACTGCTGCGTGATAACATTTTCAATAAATTATGAAGATGCAAAGATTAGCGATATCTTGTGAGAAGGTTTACGTGATATGTATTTGTCAATCATTTATATAGAATGCAGTGGCAAACAAAGAGGTGAACAAGGTAGGCCATGTTTTTTTTCACCTTTTTAATGAATTACATTTCTTATAATGTTATATGATTTCAAGAATTATACAACAGAAACACTTTTGTAAAATTATTAATTGACTTTCTGTTATTGTGTCAATGTGTAGAGAACAAAATCACAATAAGCCTAAAGTACAAGGAATTCATCAGAGGTGAATATGCCACAGTGCAGGAGTACAACTCTCTCCCTGGAGAACATGTGAAGCTAGATGACCGCTACACTGAGCCCCTGATCATCCAGAAACACCGTCAGCAGAGAGAGAGAGAGGAGGAGATCCGCTCCAGAGGACAGAACTTTTATCAAGTTATGGACCAGAGGGACAGCGAGACCTACAAGAGTACCAAAGTGGAGAGGCTGTTTGATCCAGACGAGCATGGAGACATTCAGAGAACAGTGATACTGCAGGGCCACTCTGGAACTGGCAAGTCATTTACCACTCAGAAGATCATGTCTGACTGGGCGTTTGGAAGACTTTACAAAGACCGATTTGACTTTGTTTTTCACCTGAGGTGCAAAGAACTAAACCAGGCCACTGGGAGAAAAAGTGTGATGGATCTGCTTAACTACGATCAGAGTTTATCATCAATGATCAAGCAGGTCCTTCGCCAGTCTCCTGAGAGGGTTCTCTTCCTGGTAGACGGCTTTGATGAACTCAAATTCTCACTTGATGTACCTAAAGACTCCCTTCCCAGGGACCCGTGGACACAATGCTCCCCCGAAGTGACACTGAGTGGCCTGATACGGAAACAGATATTGCACGAGTCCTTCCTGCTTGTCACCACCAGGTCCACAGCGCTGGACAAACTAAAAGAAGTGGTCAAAAATCCAGTGAGATACGCTGAGATATTGGGCTTTTCTAAAGAGGGGGTGGAGGAATACTTCAATAGATTCTTCATGAAGGAGCAACACTCACAGCAAGCCTATGACTCTGTGAGGAAAAATGAAACCCTTTTCACCGCATGTTTCATTCCAGTCATCTGCTGGATCATTTGCACAGTTTATAGGGAGCAGTTTGATGAAGGCACAGAGATGATACAATCACTGGAGACCACCACCTCCATCTTTGTTGAATTTGTTGCCACGCTGTTGAAGCACCACTGTCAGGATTTGGGTCAGTCAGCTCTTACTATCCTCCAAGGACTAGGCAAGCTGGCAGAAAAGGGAATGGAAGAGCAGCAAGTGTTATTTGACCATGATAGTGTCTCACAGACCGTGTCAGATCCTTCCAAAGTCCCATTCTTGTGTAAGTTTCTCCAAAAGAAGAGAGTAAGTCAGACCACTATGTACAGCTTCATGCACCTCAGCTTCCAGGAGTTTTTCACAGCCCTCTCATACATGTTACTGGGTGATGAGGAAGCTCAGGGGAAAGTTAGAGAGCTACTTTCTAAGGTTCGACGTGGAAAAGAAAACAGTCACCTGCTACCCATAGTTCAATTTCTCTTCGGCATCGCAAACAAGGAAGTGGGAAAACGGCTCGAGGATAAAAAATACATCTCTTGTTCTCAAGGAATCTGGACCCAGCTGAAACATTTTATTCTGGAAGTCATTGAAAAAGAAAAGGAGGATCGAAACGCCATTGATTATCACATTTCATCAATGTGGCTTTTTGCGTTTCACTGTCTATATGAACTACATGTAGATGATTTTGTTAAGAAAGCCATGAATACATACACAGAATTTAATCTGACTCACATTCCACTGACAAAAACAGACTGTTGGGTGCTGAAGTACTGCTTTCAGCACTGCAAGTGCATCCAAAGACTCATTCTCAACTGGTGCAAGTTAACTGCAGAGAAGATCAAAATCCTTCTGCCAGCATTGGAAAAATGTCAACATCTCGAGTGAGTATATTTGCATTTCCCTTTCTCACCCTAGAACAAGGCTGATTTTCATACATAAAATAATATATACAGTATATATTTCCCCAAATGTTATTTGAATTAATTATAATAATAATAACTGGTTGATGCTCAATATAATGTTTCTTTCATAAAAAGGTTATTTGGACATAGATATTTGTTTTAATTTAAACTCTTGAATTAATTATTTATGTAAATTTTGTCACTTAATTGTTTTTGGTATTTGTTTTTGTAGGTTGCAGGTGGACGACCTAGCCGATGATGATTTAGATGATCTGTTGACAGCGCTGGGAGAAGGAAAGAGTTTGGAGCTGGAGTAAGAATCACATGATCTTTACTGTAACATCATAGCTTATTTGTCATCTATCAAATTCTTGCTGTTAAATATATCTCTACCTCAGCTACAGTGGATTTGGAAAGTATTCAGGTTCATTTACGTTTTCCACATTTTGTTATGTTACAGCCTTATTCTAAAATGTATTAAATCGTTTTTTCCCTCATCAATCTACACACAAGTCGAGGGGTTCTGAATACTTTCAGAATGCACTTACATTATATTAATGGGAATTACTTTAGCCTACCACATCTTTTTTATTGTTTTAAAAGGGTGTTTTCTGTGCCTAACTCCAATTTGTCTGTATTTTTCAGTCTGAGTGAGAACAACTTCTCTGATGAGAAAGTGCAGGACTTGCTTATTGCTCTCACTAAACACAAACCCAGAAACGTTGAAATTGGAGTGAAGTCCATCACCAGCAATACAGCTGACAAATTCATGTTCCTCATCAGTAAGGCACATGGAGTCTTGGAAAGCATAGGGTAAGTAACTTTTCATTTAGCTTCCGACCAACCTCTAATATATAACACCATGTTTCATCGAATAACAATTAGGAAACTAAAATGGAACATATATGGTAAATACATAATGTCTGTTACAAAAAGGGTTAATTAATTAACATGTAGGTAATGTAGAAGTTAACATAAATACATCATTGATTAACACAATAACAAAGGCATTTTATATAGTTTGTGATTTTAAAAAAGGGTTTAGTCCAACAGGTTATACTGACACTATTGGAATTGTAAAATACCCACAACAGTGTTTGAATCTTTACTTTTCTGTTCACAACACCTAAAGAGAAGGTTTCTAATTCTGCACAAAATTGTGTTCAAACTTTAAAAAGAGGCAAACAGCAGTTGCTACATCGACTTTGGACTTCTAAATGAATGATATGTACCCATTGATTCTTAAAGAATATATCTTATACATGCCTCATGAGCTTAAATCAACTATCGTACCCCATCAGAACCCCAAATATAAGATTGTTTTACTCCAACGTTTGTATTCAAAGAAAATGTAAACAAACACTATATAGCCTCAAAACATGGTTAAAACTATATTTTTTATATCATGGTCCTTGCATCCATAGCTCTGTCTATGAATTTGAGAGTGGTTCAATTTCTCCAGCTCCATCCCTCAGCTTTTTACCAAACCAGGGGTGCAGAGTCCGCTTTGTTAATTGTTATCAACTGCTGATTGCCACTTTAACGGTAGTGCTCCCAGTCCCCTGCAAGGTGTTGCACAACACTTGATTAAGTGGTTTTACAACACACCATGTCATGTTTCAAAACAACTCAAGATGATGTGTTTCAATACTCCAGCAAAGTTAAGGTTTTGTCTCCTTTGTGTTGGTGGCAGCTTAGCTAGCACTAGTTTTGGTGTTAGTTACAAAGCGCTTAATTTCAACAGTGTACCACATCTTGTACATTTTTAGACTAGACTTGGAGAGTCAGAAACCCAAGATTTGAGTTAGCAGTAGTTACTTAGGACTAGTAATCTTAACATTAGTACACTAGTTAGTAATCTTAACACCCAATTGACAAAAAAAGGGAATTGTGGGAACCCTGTTATTCATTGTCACACTGGACCATTTCAGTCTGTGCTGAGTCACACTGGCACTAATCTGCAGAAGTTTGACATTTTGGGTGTTGAATTCAACCTGTGATTGGACACAATATAAAACATGGCCTTAATAATGTTAATTAAGTAGCCTCTTAACAGTATGATATGTTATTGTTTCAGGCTTCATGGTTGTGAGAATGGTTGTGAGAATCATCTACATTGTCTCAGTAGAAAGGTGCACTTGATTGATATTGCATGCTGTACAGTTGTAAAGATGTGTAGATGTCTTGTCGATCAAAGTATTCATGTAATAATTCAACCATCTCTTGCTTGTGAAGGACTCTCCAAACTTCTCTTTGGTTAAAAGTGTCTGACATGAAAATGATCTGTGACTGTATCAGGGCATCTGGCTACAGTTTGAGTGAAATAGTGTAAGTACAATTTATCATCTCTAATACTACATATAACACATTTTACGGTGGATATCTTTAATTTATTGTCCATGTTAAGGAAGTGGTTTGGTGAAGCACACTCAAGAGACGAGTAACCTTGTCTAAGACCTGAAGAGTTGCAATGCTTAGTGCTTACTGTAGACTTAAGCTCAGCAGGCTAACACAGTCTTGTGATGCCCAGGAGACCTAGCTTCGATCCTAAATGGCTATATACACACAGCTGTAGTTTAGCAATACTCTTTACTTGTTGTACTCCAGTTCATCTATGACATCACTATAGGTAACACTCTATTTGACACCTAGCATCATAACACGTTATGACATGGTCATAACCATGTCATAATATGTCATAACAGCTGACATAACTTGTCATGATATGGTCATAACACTGTCGTGACACATATATTTAGACCTGTTGTGACATACAGTATATTGCGTTATTTTATGGCTGGTTATGACACCTACATAAGAGTGTCAAAATCAAATGGCCACCGGACTATTTACATTGACCCCCCCTTCATTTGTTTTGTGCACTGCTGCTACTCGCTGTGTATTATCTATGCATAGTCACTTCACCGCTACCTACATGTACAAATTACCTCGACTAACCTGTACCTCCGCACATTGACTAGGTACCGGTACCCCCTGTATATAGCCTCATATTCTATTGTGATATTTTTTATTATTTTGTACTTGAGTTTATTTGGTAAATATTTTCTTAACTCTTTCTTGCACTGCACTGTTGGTTAAAGGCTTGTAAGTCAGCATTCACGGTAAGGTCTACACACGTTGTATTGGGCGCATGTGACAAATAAAGTTTGATTTGAGGATGGACATAATGCTTCATGACAGTGTTATGAAGTGTATTTTCTACAAGTTATTCAAAATAAAATGAAAAAAATAAAACCTGTAAAGAATTCATTAAAACAACAACAAAGGATTTAACTCTAAAATCATATTATTTATTATTTATTGTCTTTTCCCTGCCAAGAAGTTTCCTTTTGTTTAAAAATGTTTGTTTCTGCAGCCTCCATCAAGGTCTTCACCTTCCCCCTGGATACAGCAGATGCATTACTTTCTCTAAAAAAATATAAGTAAAGAAACAGACATCAGAATAGAGTATGCTACAACGCAACACCGCTAAAGAAAGCTGAAAACTTCCTCCCAAATACACTGAGTATACAACACATTAAGAACACAAGCTCTTTCCATGACATAGATATGATCCCTTATTGATGTCACTTGTTAAATCCACTTCAATCAGTGTAGATGAAGGGGAGGAGACAGACCTCTCTGGGATGTCCCACTTCGACAACAGCCAGTGAAATTGCAGGGCGCCAAATTCAAACAGAAATCTCATAATTAAAATTCCTCAAACATACAAGTATTATACACCATTTTAAAGATTAACTTCTTGTTAATCCAATCACAGTGTCTGATTTCAAAAAGGCTTTACGGCGAAAGGACACCATGCGATTATGTTAGGACAGCGCCTAGCCACAAAAACCATACAGACATTTTCCAGCCAAGGAGAAGACTCACAAAAGTCAGAAATAGCGATTAAATTAATCACTTACCTTTGATGATCTTCATCTGGTGGCACTCCCAGGACTCCATGTTACACAATAAATGTTAGTTTTGTTCAATAAATTCCCTCTTTATATCCAAATACCTCCGTTTTGTTCGCGCGTTTAGTTCAATAATCCAAAGGCACAAAGCGCGCTCACAACATCCAGACGAAAAGTCAAAAAAGTTCCATCAAAGGTCGTAGAAACATGTCAAACAATGTTTATAATCAATCCTTAGGATCTTTTTATCATAAATATTCAATAATATTTCAACCGGACAATACTGTTTTCATTAGAAAGGAAAGAGAACGAACGGCGCGCTCACGGCCACGCGCGATAAACAACTCATGGCTTTCAGCTGAGCCACTTACTCTGAGTGGTCTTATTCTCTCCCCTTTCACAATAGAAGCCTTAAACAACTTCTAAAGACTGTTGACATCTACTGGAAGCCTTAGGAAGTGCAATCTGACCCCACAGACACTGGATACTGGATAGGCATTCACTTAAAAAACTACAAACTTTACAATTCCCACTTCCTGGTTGGATTTTTCTCAGGTTTTCGCCTGCCATATGAGTTCTGTTATACTCACAGACATTATTTTAACAGTTTTGGAAACTTTAGAGTGTTTTCTATCCAAATCTACCAATATATGCATATCCTAGCTTCTGTGCCTGAGTAACAGGCAGTTTACTCTGGGCATGCTTTTCATCCAAACTTCCCAATGCTGCCCCCTATCCCAATAAAGTTTTAAAAAAGGATCTTTAAGCCTTGAGACAATTGAGATATGGCTTGTGTATGTGTGCCATTCAGAGGGTGAATGAGCAAGACAAAACATGTAAGTGCCTTTGAACGGGGTATGTTAGTAGGTGCCAGGCGCACCGGTTTGTGTCAAGAACTGCAACGCTGCTGAGTTTTTCACACAACAGTTTCCCATGTGTATCAAGAATGGTTCACCACCCCAAGGACATCCAGCCAACTTGACACAACTGTGGGAAGCGTTGGAGTCAACATGCGCTTTCGACACCTTGTAGAGTCCATGCCCTGACGAATTGAGGCTGTCCTTGGGCAAAGGGAGGGGGGGGGGGGGGGGGGGGGGGTTGTAATTCAATATTAGGAAGGTGTTCCTAATATTTGGTATATTATGGCAGTATCAAACAACACTTTCGCACATTCTCAAATACATTACAATCACGTTTTCTCAACGTTTTCATGACATACTGTAGCTAAAGCTAGCTCTCAACTATGCATGTCGCTAGCTAGCAAATAGTTAGCTACCATGTAGTTAGTGTTTGTTTAGCTAACGTTAGCTACGTCACCCTGTCACTAACGCCTTCGATCAGACCAACAGCGTCATTGCGTTTTGGTATAACAGAAGCACATTCATTTCCAAAGGAACGCTGCGTTTGCTGTGCAGCATTGCGTTGCAGAGGCAGTTGCAGTACTTTCTAAATAGTAGAAAAAAAGTGAATGTTGAACTGTTGTTACACACACATCCAGTACAACTGTTGGATTACAAGCTGAAAAAAGTTTGACTGCAGAATGTATTACGCAGCATTGATGCGATGACGCTGCCGGTCTGATCGCTGAGCAAAGATGGCGGTGTGCAAAACAACTATGATTTATTGGGGTAACAGTACATCTGATTCACTACATACTGTATACAGTGCTAATTGTCCAAACAAATTATAGAACAGGCCTGTGTATTAATAAATGAAAACCCAACTCTGCAAGCATTAGAACGTCAAAATACGATCGTTGACCAGCGAAACTCCATATTTGGTGATCAACTAATGTATTTTGACATTATAACGCTTGCGGAGCTGGTGAATGGGAGTTTGAACTGAGCTTGTTGGGCGTTAGAGAGGTCTCTAATGCACAGTTACTGGTTCAGCGCTGAATTAGCTAGCTAATGTTAGCGGTTAGCATGCAACTGTTAGATACACATTTAATGAAAAGTAACCTTCTAAAATAGATATAATTTGTGTCAATACACTTAATATGAGCAACCGTTTGTTTAAAAAATAACTAAAACCATTTAAAAGCCAAAATCCCAGACGCCATCTTGTCTCCTTGGCTTACATGCAAAGTTAGTTAGCTTAGCTGGGTTAGACTCATGCGAAGGAGAAAATATCACACGTTTTTTCACTCGAATCAAAACACTTATACATCAAAATTACAAGAAAACTCACAATAATCACAATCAAAAAATCACAAGAATCACAAGAATGGCTTCAGATCAAAGTCTACATTGAGACCAAAGAGAGCCAGGGTCTTTAAATGAAAGATCCAGACAGCCTCTCGTTTTAACAGTAAATTGTCGAGGTATAACTTGTCCTTGTGTTAAAAATGATGTGGGTAAAACAAAGCGCAAATTAAAAGTACGAATCTCAAAGCATCGTAGCACCATTAGGTGCAAAAACTCGACTTACCCAGTTGCGGCCCACTTTTTGGAAGCAAACCACTCGATTTCGTCCCTACATTATATCGGCATCGAACATGTCACCCTCCCTAGGACAGGGGGTGACCTCGACAATTTATTGTTAAAACGAGAGGCTGCCTGGATCTTTCATTTAAAGACCCTTAACGTAGACTTTGATCTGAAGCCATTCTTGTGATTATGGTGATTTTGCTATTCATTGTAAGTGTTTGTAGGCCTATGTAGCCAAATTGTATCTATGATCGTATGCTATCCATTCGTGTGTATTGTATGTTATTTTTATATCTGAGAATTAACCAAAGATATCAGGCCACACCCGGCCATGAGTACAGACACCTGTGTGTTTCTTTTGACACTATATAAACTAGTCACCCTGCAGTGTTTGTCATTATATCCTGATGAAGACAGCTTGTCTGTCGAAACGTTGGATATTAGGTTATTCAATTATTGCATCTGAGCAGTGTGCGGCTCTCCTTTAATTTTTCAAGTGTTCTACTCCGCTAGCCAGCACCTTGCCTAAACAGGTGTTCTACTCCGCTAGCCAGCACCTCGCCTAAACAGGTGTTCTACTCCGCTAGCCAGCACCTTGCCTAAACAGGTGTTCTACTCCGCTAGCCAGCACCTCGCCTAAACAGGTGTTCTACTCCGCTCGCTAGCCAGCACCTCGCCTAAACAGGTGTTCTACTCCGCTCGCTAGCCAGCACCTTGCCTAAACAGGTGTTCTACTCCGCTAGCCAGCACCTTGCCTAAACAGGTGTTCTACTCCGCTAGCCAGCACCTTGCCTAAACAGGTGTTCTACTCCGCTAGCCAGCACCTTGCCTAAACAGGTGTTCTACTCCGCTAGCCAGCACCTTGCCTAAACAGGTGTTCTACTCCGCTAGCCAGCACCTCGCCTAAACAGGTGTGCGTTTCTTTCGCCTCCAGATTATGTCAGTTGTTATTTCGCCTCCAGATTATGTCAGCTGTTATTTCGCCTCCAGATTATGTCAACTGTTATTTCGCCTCCAGATTATGTCAGCTGTTATTTCGCCTCCAGATTATGTCAGCTGTTATTTCGCCTCCAGATTATGTCAATTGTTATTTCGCCTCCAGATTATGTCAGCTGTTATTTCGCCTCCAGATTATGTCAGCTGTTATTTCGCCTCCAGATTATGTCAGCTGTTATTTCGCCTCCAGATTATGTCAGCTGTTATGACATATTATATGGTGTCAAATAAAGGGTTAGCTAAAATTATATCACAAATAAACAACAGTTTAATGTTCCAGATAATATAAGGCTAGTGAAGTAAATCAGGAGCCTAGTGGTTAAAGGCGGGTAGCCTAGTGGTTAGAGGCGGGTAGCCTAGTGGTTAGAGCGTTGGGTCAGTAACCGAAAGGTTGCTGGATCGAATCCCCGAGCTGACAAGGTACAAATCTGTCATTCTGAGCAGGGCAGTTAACCCACCGTTCCCCGGGTGCCGAAAACGTGGATGTCAATTAAGGCAGCCCCCTGCACCACTCTGATTCAGAGGGGTGGGTTAAATGCGGAAGACACATTTCAATTGAAGGCATTCAGTTGTATAACTGACTAGGTATCCCTCTTCCCCTAAATAAATATGTTTCTCTTCTCCTGATGACAGCTTGTCTGTGAGCTATGTGGCTGACCTATCAGACACTGATGTGGATGACCTGAGTGCAATCATCCACCCTGTAGACAAGTTAAGGTGAGGGAGTCTAGATTATACTTCATAAATATTAGCACATTTCAAATACCTAACATCTATCATGAACCTTTACATTTGACTTGTGAGTTGCATTACATATCATTTACAAACCCTTGATATTTGTCATGCAAATATGAACTATGCTCATCATACTATATGTTGCCAGACAGTGAATCATCATGTGTACAAGATTTAATGATTTAGATTTAATGAAAATGTACCTTGGATTTCAGGCTCCGCTTTCAACACCAAGAATTATATGGATGGCACGCAGCGAGTGAAGGTTTACACTCCCAGATATCACTCAGAGGGATTGAAATTACCCTCTACGGCGATCCTGTATTCGACTGGAGAACGTTATTTCAGCTAGTTCCCTCTCTGGGGCAACAGTAAGAACTTCTGTCCTCATTAACATTTCTCCCGTACACACACACACACACACGCACATGCACACGCACGGCCGGGTTTCAATCCAAGGTGCGTTATAGGGCACCTCACTAGACGGCTGACAATGCACCTTTTACATGAAGGTAATTTGCGCTTGAGTGTTTATCATGAATGAATGGCTGTAAAATGACCTATAGAAGGGCACCTTGGATTGAATCCGGTATTGAATCCTATCCGGTGTATAGGGCTCCCGAGTGGCGCAGCGGTTTAAGGCACTGCATCTCAGTGCTAGAGGCGTCACTACAGACCCTGGTTCGATGCCAGGCTGTATCACAACCGGCCATGATTGGGAGTCCCATAAGGCGGCGCACAATTGCCCAGCATCGTCCGGGTTAGGGTTTGGCCGGGGTGGGCCGTCGTTGTAAAAATAAGAATTTGTTCTTAACTGACTTGCCTAGTTAAATAAATAAAAAACTCTCTTACATAGCTGCACACAAACATACACATATGATAATATTTGCTTTAACATGACGAGAGTCTGTGTCTGTCTATTTTTGTGTCATATGAATGACCTCTGCCAGTCCAGAGTGGGATGAGCATGTTGAAGCACTGATCTCGCTGCTACACTCTCAAACCTCTCTGGAGGACATCAGTCTGTATGTGAGCAGCGTGACAGAGAGGTGTGCTGCCAGTGTAGTCAGTCTGAGCCAGGCCTGCCCAAACCTGAGGATGATATCGTGAGTACAACATACTCTCTGTGTCGTCTGTGTTCATATTTGTTTCAGTATAACTGTTCAACTAATGTTTCCTCTATTCTCTTTCGTTCTTAGCCTTCATGTAGTTGAACACGGTTTGTTATTGGAGGAAGTATTACAACACTTACGTGCATCAAAGAGGCGCCCAGATTGCCGGTTACTTGTCGCCGGGTATGGATGTAATGTTTTGTATTGTGTCAGTTAGCTGACATAAACCAAATCATCAGCTGATCTCTTCAGATGCGGTGCTAATCATCATTGGTGTAATCCTCTGCAGGTGGAGATGCAGGAAGCCTGCTGACAAGTGCACAGGCCGGAAGGACTGGAGTCTCTGTTGTGATGACTCTGTTAGACTCACTCTACAAGGAGAAACATTCACAGAGAATGTGATAAGGCATGGGAAGGAAAGTGATAGGCCTAGTGTTCACCCTAAGACTAATAGATGGTGTGTTGTTGCCTAGTGACCACGATGAAGACAGCAGAGATGGTGTGTTGTTGCATAGTGACCACGATGAAGACAACAGAGATGGTGTGTTGTTGCCTAGTGACCACGATGAAGACAACAGAGATGGTGTGTTGTTGCATAGTGACCACGATGAAGACAACAGAGATGGTGTGTTGTTGCCTAGTGACCACGATGAAGACAACAGAGATGGTGTGTTGTTGCATAGTGACCACGATGAAGACAACAGAGATGGTGTGTTGTTGCATAGTGACCACGATGAAGACAACAGAGATGGTGTGTTGTTGCATAGTGACCACGATGAAGACAACGGAGATGGTGTGTTGTTGCCTAGTGACCACGATGAAGACAACAGAGATGGTGTGTTGTTGCATAGTGACCACAATGAAGACAACAGAGATGGTGTGTTGTTGCATAGTGACCACGATGAAGACAACAGAGATGGTGTGTTGTTGCCTAGTGACCACGATGAAGACAACAGAGATGGTGTGTTGTTGCATAGTGACCACGATGAAGACAACAGAGATGGTGTGTTGTTGCATAGTGACCATGATGAAGACAACAGAGATGGTGTGTTGTTGCATAGTGACCACAATGAAGACAACAGAGAGGGTGTGTTGTTGCATAGTGACCACGATAAAGACAACAGAGATGGTGAGAAACACAGCATACAAGAGGACAAAGACAACAGAGATGGTGAGAAACACAGCATACAAGAGGACAAAGACAACAGAGATGGTGAGAAACACAGCATACAAGAGGACAAAGACAACAGAGATGGTGAGAAACACAGCATACAAGAGGTAAAAGACAACAGAGATGGTGAGAAACACAGCATACAAGAGGTAAAAGACAACAGAGATGGTGAGAAACACAGCATTCAAGAGGACAAAGACAACAGAGATGGTGAGAAACACAGCATACAAGAGGACAAAGACAACAGAGATGGGGAGAAACACAGCATACAAGAGGACAAAGACAACAGAGATGGTGAGAAACACAGCATTCAAGAGGACAAAGACAACAGAGATGGTGAGAAACACAGCATACAAGAGGTAAAAGACAACAGAGATGGTGAGAAACACAGCATACAAGAGGTAAAAGACAACAGAGATGGTGAGAAACACAGCATACAAGAGGTAAAAGACAACAGAGATGGTGAGAAACACAGCATTCAAGAGGACAAAGACAACAGAGATGGTGAGAAACACAGCATACAAGAGGACAAAGACAACAGAGATGGGGAGAAACACAGCATACAAGAGGACAAAGACAACAGAGATGGTGAGAAACACAGCATTCAAGAGGACAAAGACAACAGAGATGGTGAGAAACACAGCATACAAGAGGACAAAGACAACAGAGATGGTGAGAAACACAGCATTCAAGAGGACAAAGACAACAGAGATGGTGAGAAACACAGCATACAAGAGGACAAAGACAACAGAGATGGTGAGAAACACAGCATTCAAGAGGACAAAGACAACGGAGATGGTGAGAAACACAGCATACAAGAGGACAAAGAAAACAGAGATGGTGAGAAACACAGCATACAAGAGGACAAAGACAACAGAGATGGGGAGAAACACAGCATACAAGAGGACAAAGACAACAGAGATGGGGAGAAACACAGCATACAAAAGGACAAAGACAACAGAGATGGTGAGAAACACAGCATACAAGAGGTAAAAGACAACAGAGATGGTGAGAAACACAGCATACAAGAGGACAAAGACAACAGAAATGGTGAGAAACACAGCATACAAGAGACTGAGGACAAAGACAAGAGTGAAGATACATACCTTTGATCCACTTAGATTTGGACTGATACTAACTATACATAGTGGACATGTTTTGTTTTTGTTTTTTTTCTTCAAAATGGAACTTTAGATTTTAGAATTACTACAAGATAATTTTGCCAAATTGGACGGGGAAGCACAAGACTTTAGCATATAGACTGCTACACCACCCAAGGTGAATCAATCCCCCATCATCTCCTCCTCTTGCTCTCTCTAGCTCTCTTTGTCTCTCTTCCCTCTCTCTCTGTCACACCCTTACACATGTTTGAATCTGACCTGTGCCAATCGTGGTCCATAGGGTTCTGTTAAAATAAAGTGCACTGCATAGGGAATAGGGTGCCATTTGGGACCCGTGTCTGTACTTGTTAGCATTTCATATATTTAATCTTACTCTGTCTCTAAAAATGAAATAAGGAGGTTTTATCCTTGTTCTTATAAAAGCTGTGTCTTTTTATTTTTTTGTAATACTGTGGAAAAATAATGACATACAATTTGAAAAAATATTGAATAAAAATAAAAATGAAAACACATTTCAGTAATATATTTGTGTTTTTTTCTTAAAGAAGAACCGTTATACAGGAGGAGCATTACTGAATGAGAAGCCCATAGTGACAATAATACAGGAAACAGTCCATTGGAACAATGACAGAATAGAAAATAACAGGATTGGGAATGAATTATATGGAGGAAATACACTCACTCAGACATGCACATGCTCACCCACACCCACTACAGGTGGGAGGAGCTATCGGAGAACAGACTCATTCTAATGTCTGGAATGGAATTAATGGAACGGAGTCAAACATGGTTTCCGTAAATTTGATTTGTTTGATACCGTTACATTCATTCTATTCCAGCCATTATAATGAGCCTGTCCTCCTATACCTCCGCCCACCCACCTCCACTGGTGTACACACATACAGTGCCCCAGGTCCCATTACAATGAGCCTGTCCTCCTATACCTCCGCCCACCCACCTCCACTGGTGTACACACATACAGTGCCCCAGGTCCCATTACAATGAGCCTGTCCTCCTATACCTCCGCCCACCCACCTCCACTGGTGTACACACATACAGTGCCCCAGGTCCCATTACAATGAGCCTGTCCTCCTATACCTCCTCCCACCCACCTCCACTGATGTACACACATACAGTGCCCCAGGTCCCATAGTTCTATAGTCAAGCACTACTTTTGACTAGGGCTCTGGTCAGCACTATATTGGGAATACAGATGTAGTTTCTAATTTGATCACTCTTATTGCTGGGAATTTTCCTGCACAGCAGAAAATGCAAACTTGTAGTGTATTTGAGGTTAAAAAGACTACTAAAGTTTGTAATTTCCACTTTAAAATGTCTGACTTGATTTGCCCCAACGAAAAAATTATCAACCCCTACAAAAAATGTCCAATAATTATAATTCACATAATAATTCCCATTTCCTGTTGCTGCAGGATTATTTTCTTGCTCTAGCAAACTGGCTCAAATTAAGATCCTACATCTGTAGGATTCCATTTGTGTCAATCATGGACATTTTTGGAGCCCTCTGTTAACTCAACAGGGGCTTGAAGAACGACTGGACTCAGTCGGCTCATTCTTCATGTCCTATGGCCACATGATGGCTCCATGATTACATCCCAAATGGCATCCTATTCCTTATATAGGGCCACGGTTTTGACCAGGGCCCATAGGATTCTGGACAGAATTATTGCACATGGTAAGGAATAGGGTACAATTTAGGACACAACCAGTCACTCTCTCTCTGTCTCTCCATCTTTCGCTTTCCCCATGTTTTCACAGCCCAACGTCCCCTTTCTACACACACACACACACACATACACACACTGATCAAAACACCAGGGTCAGAGGTCACGCATACACACAGTTGTACTGTAAACACAAATGGCTGCTGCATTGGTTTGTCTGCTTTGTTCATTTCCGTTGATTTGTCTTTTGACTCCCATTAGATTAGAGATTCATAACACAACATAGCCGGGATTCAATCCAAGGTGTGTTGTGAAGCAAAGCATACTTTTAAAATGTATTAATACGCTCAAACTATACACTCATTTATCGTGAATCCAATCGCAGCGAGCATCTGGGAAAATGCCTTTACACTAGTGCGCTGCTCTCTAAGGCTCCTGGGATTGAATCACGGCCTGAGACTGCTACCAAACAACATCTGTAAATCAGTCCTGGTCAGAGATAGCAGAGAACAGCTCAGAGCACCTTAGTACTGTCCACTGAGACCTGGGTTAGGCCTGGGTAGGATATACATTTATCCCATCTGGTGTGGCCTAATTGTGCATTCATTTTGGCCATGTAAGTGTATCACCACTCCCTTTGTCTGAGGCTAGTCCCAAATGGCACACTATTCCATACATAGTGCACTACTATTCACCAGATTCCTATGGGCCCTGGTGGAAAGCAGTGCACTATATAGGGAATAGGTTGGCCTTGACCCCCGTTACATACACACAGAGGCCTACACAGACAACAAGTAAACGATACAGGACGTGTATAAAAGTTTAAACACCCTAGTGTCACCTTCATTGGTGACATAATAACACCATGAATATAATATGACAACTATAATACTGACGTCACATGTGGAAGGCATTTGATGAAATGCTAAAAGGATGGATGAGGAACGAACAAGATTGGAAGGAGTTTATGAAGGAAGTCATATCTTTTGAACAGAGGGCCAACCTGTCAAACAGACGTTTATTTACAGCTAGCTATCATCTCTAATCAACTCCTATGTTTTCATCTGGGAGAAAAGGTGAGATCTGGAAGAAATGGTGAGATCTGGGAGAAAATGTGAGATCTGGGAGAAAAGGTGAGATCTGGAAGAAAAGGTGAGATCTGGGAGAAAAGGTGAGATCTGGGAGAAAAGGTGAGATCTGGGAGAAATGGTGAGATCTGGGAGAAATGGTGAGATCTGGGAGAAATGGTGAGATCTGGAAGAAAATGTGAGATCTGGGAGAAAAGGTGAGATCTGGGAGAAATGGTGAGATCTGGAAGAAATGGTGAGATCTGGAAGAAATGGTGAGATCTGGAAGAAAAGGTGAGATCTGGGAGAAATGGTGAGATCTGGAAGAAAAGGTGAGATCTGGGAGAAAAGGTGAGATCTGGGAGAAAAGGTGAGATCTGGAAGAAAAGGTGAGATCTGGGAGAAAAGGTGAGATCTGGGAGAAAAGGTGAGATCTGGAAGAAAAGGTGAGATCTGGAAGAAAAGGTGTATAAAAGAAAGTCAAAATTACTTTCAGAGATCAAAGAGATCAAACAGAGATCAAAGAGGGAGTTCTGAATACTCTGATCCGTGGTTGGCAGCAACATTATAGTTACAAACCAAATCGAACCCTATTCCCTATATAGTGGACTACTTTTGACAAGGACCCATAGGGCTCTCATCAAAAGTAGCGCACTATATATACAGTTGAAGTGGGAAGTTTACATACACTTAGGTTGGAGTCATTAAAACTTGTTTTTCAACCACTCCACAAATTTCTTGTTAACAAACGATAGTTTTGGCAAGTCAGTTAGGACATCTACTTTGTGCATGACACAAGTACTTTTTCCAACAATTGTTTACAAACAGATTATTTCACTTATAATTCACTGTATCACAATTCCAGTGGGCCAGAAGATTACATAAACATAGTTGACTGTGCCTTTAAACAGCTTGGAAAATTCCAGAAAATTATGTCATGGCTTTAGAAGCTTCTGATAGGATAATTGACATAATTTGAGTCAATTGAAGGTGTACCTGTGGATGTATTTCAAGGCCTACATTCAAACTCTGTGCCTCTTTGCTTGACACCAAGGGGAAATCAAAAGAAATCAGCTAAGACCTCAGAAAAGAAATGTAGACCTCCACAAGTGGTGGCTGGTTCATCCTTGGGAGCAATTTCCAAACGACTGAAGGTACCACGTTCATACGCAAGCATAAACACCATGGGACCACGCAGCCGTCATACCGCTCAGGAAGGAGACGCATTTTGTTTCCTAGAGATGAACGTACTTTGGTGCGAAAAGTGCAAATCAATCCCAGAACCACAGCAAAGGACCCTGTGAAGATGCTGGAGGACACAGGTATAAAAGTATCTATATCCAGAGTAAAACAAGTCCTATATCAACAACCTGAAACGCCGCTCAGCAAGGAAGAAGCCACTGCTCCAAAACCGCCATAAAAAAGCCAGACTACGGTTTGCAACTGCACATGGGGACAAAGATCGTACTTTTTGGAGAAATGTCCTCTGGTCTGATGAAACAAAAATAGAACTGTTTGGCCATAATGACCATCATTATGTTTGGAGGAAAAAGGGGGAGGCTTGCAAGCCGAAGAACACCATCCCAACCGTGAAGCACGGGGGTGGCAGCATCATGTTGTGGGGGTGCTTTGCTGCAGGAGGGACTGGTGCACTTCACAAAATAGATGGCATCATGAAGAGGGAAACTTATGTGGATATATTGAAGCAACATCTCAAGACATCAGTCAGGAAGTTAAAGCTTGGTCGCAAATGGGTCTTCCAAATGGACAATGACCCCAAAGTTGTGGCAAAATGGCTTAAGGACAACAAAGTCAAGGTATTGGAGTGGCCATCACAAAGCCCTGACCTCAATCCTATTGGAAATTTGTGGGCAGAACTGAAAAAGCATGTGTGAGCAAGGAGGCCTACAAACCTGACTCAGTTACACCAGCTCTGTCAGGAGGAATGGACCAAAATTCACCCAACTTATTGTGGGAAGCTTGTGGAAGGCTACCCGAAACGTTTGACCCAAGTTAAACAATTTAAAGGCAAGGCTACCAAATACTAATTGAGTGTATGTAAACTTCTGACCCACTGGGAATGTGATGAAATAAATCCTTCTCTCTACTATTATTCTGACATTTCACATTCTTAAATTAAAGTGCTGATCCTAACTGACCTAAGACAGTGAATTTATACTAGAATTAAATGTCAGGAATTGTGAAAAACTGAGTTTAAATGTTTTTGGCTAAGGTGTATGTAAACTTCCAACTTCAACTGTATATATTTATTTTTTTATTTAACCTTTATTTAACTAGGCAAGTCAGTTAAGAACAAATTCTTATTTACAATGACGGCCTACCCCGGCCAAACCCGGACGATGCTGGGCCAATTGTGCGCTGCCCTATGGGACTCCCAATCACAGCCAGGTGTGATACAGACTGGATTCAAACCAGGGACTGTAGTGACGCCTCTTGCACTGAGATGCAGTGCCTTAGACTGCTACGCCACTCGGGAGCCCATATATAGAGAATAGGGCACAAAGATCCAATATGTTATGTATGGGTTCTATATGTCATTCTATGCATTAGCGCACCATTTAGGACAGTCACAGTAGAGTGCTGAAACACGGCCCTACTGATGGACCGCTTCACCTCTTTCCTCCAGCATGAGTTCCTTTCCTGCCTGCGTCTCAAACAGCACTCTACTCCCTATGTAGTTCACTACTTTTGACCAGAGCCCAGTAGTGCACAACATAGGGAATAGGATGCTGTTTGGGACGGAACCCCTGTTTCCATGACTACCCACACACCTCCTCTCCACAGAGGAGATTACCACTGCATGTGAAGTCAAATCAACAATGATTGTCAACGTACCTAAGTGAAATAATGATGGTGAATTGCATGATCAGAGTTTACCCACAGCTACAGAGCCACTGTGTGTAGGCCTTCACATACACCACTATAGAGCACTGTGCCCAATACCAGATGGGGTAAAGCAAAGTACCAAATATTATATCATACGTACAGGCCACTGGACAGACAGTACCAGCATTGGTCACTCAGCACCAATCTCAAAAGTGTACCATTGCCAGATCAAACTACAAGTAGAGTACAATTTTAGTTCCCCCCCAAGAGCCCTTGATGCTTTAGTTTCAAGACTACACCATCATGACTACATCCCAAAAGGCACCCTATTCCCTATATAGTGCACTACTTTTGACACGAGCCCTATGGTGAGCCAGTGAGTCCATAGAGCTCTGGTCAAAAGTCGTGCACTATATAGGGGACAGGGTGCCATTTGGGACGCATCCCTAGTCTACAATAACAACATGATCAGATAGAAACTCAGTGAATGAACCTGGACACAGAAGTCTCAGAATAGAAACTCAACAGTGAATGAACCTGGACACAGAAGTCTCAGAATAGAAACTCAACAGTGAATGAACCTGGACACAGAAGTCTCAGAATAGAAACTAAACAGTGAATGAACCTGGACACAGAAGTCTCAGAATAGAAACTCAACAGTGAATGAACCTGGACACAGAAGTCTCAGAATAGAAACTCAACAGTGAATGAACCTGGACACAGAAGTCTCAGAATAGAAACTCAACAGTGAATGAACCTGGACACAGAAGTCTCAGAATAGAAACTCAACAGTGAATGAACCTGGACACAGAAGCCTCAGAACATTGAATTGTACAAGTGAATGTCACCCAAACCTCTGAACCTTTGGTCTGCAACCCTTTATAAAAATACTATAAAACTTTTCTGAATGTGTTGTTTTTTTTGCTTCTTGTTCTTCTATTTAGGTATAAATATGGGGAAAGATCTACTCTACTGTTCAAGTGACAGAGACAAATACAATAATATTTGAGGGTGGGGGGGGTTGGGGGAATTTGTACAAACTGCAAAGATTCATTTTATTACAAAAGCTCTTTCCCCCGTTTCCCAAACACACCATATTGACCTCAGATGAGTGAAATGTGGGGTAGATATGTATTGCGATGAGATAGAAATACAGAGGAGGAGGAAGAAGCATTTGAAGAAGCCTGCTACAGCTCCGTTCTTTCCCTATAGGTTGCTCTACATACTGTAAGTGGTATACTGTATACAAAACCCTATTTCATTGTCCATACAGTCCACACATACACCTCACTGTTACCATGGAGAGAGTTACCTCACTGTTACCATGGAGAGAAGTACCTCAATGTTACCATGGAGAGAGTTACCTCACTGTTACCATGGAGAGAGTTACCTCACTGTTACCATGGAGAGAGTTACCTCACTGTTACCATGGAGAGAAGTACCTCAATGTTACCATGGAGAGAGTTACCTCACTGTTACCATGGAGAGAGTTACCTCACTGTTACCATGGAGAGAGGTACCTCACTATTACCATGGTTAGAGTTACCTCACTGTACCTTCTAGGTGTCAAGCACAAGGTCATTCTTTCTCTATCTTGTCAGATGTCAAATCGCCATATTGGTGGTAGTGGCTGTTATACCATGATGCCTTTGGCTGTGTCCCAAATGGCACCCTATTCCCTATATAGTGCACTAGTTTTGACCAGAGCCCTATGAGCCTTAGTCAAAAGTAGTGCACTACATAGGGAATATGGTGAAATTTGGGAGACAGCCCATATTTCCCTTTCATTCACTTCTTGAAGCCCTTTGGCCATGCCGGTTGAGCAGTTTGTGGCGGCATGGAGAAGAAGCATGTTAAAAAGAGCCCCACATACGGAGTACAAGCTGTCGCCTTGCCTGAGCACAGCTGGGACGCAACACTGTCTCTTTCAACATGTAAGAGGTTGTGTGTGTGTGTGTGTGTGTGTTTCTGTGAATTTAAAGGCGTGTAAGAGTGTGTGTGTGTTTCTGTGAATTTAAAGGCGTGTAAGAGTGTGTGTGTGTTTCTGTGAATTTAAAGGCGTGTAAGAGTGTGTGTGTGTTTCTGTGAATTTAAAGGCGTGTAAGAGGGTGTATAATAAGGAGAAAAGTTCAGCAGCTGTATCTGTATACAGTACGTTTATACAAGGTTATACTAAGGTTAAAATGATCTACCCCACTGAGATTATATACAGAGATGGTGTGAGAGGAAAGAGAGAGGGGTGGAGAGTCCAATAGAGAAGAGATGGATCTGGACGATGTCTATTAGCATGTAAGTAATCAAACTCTGCTGAATCCCCACCTAGTTTAAGAAAAGTACTTCCAGCCTCTCTTTCTCTTATCATGTCTCCCCTCTTGATTGTGGCTTTCGCTTTTTCAGCTCTTGGAGCTGAAGATTGCACACAATAAAACATTTGAGAGAAACTGTGTCAGATAGTTTGCGTTTGTTTGTGTGTGTACGTATACGATACAGAAAGCATAGAGAGAATAAATGTATCTCTCCAACAAGTGTGTGTGTGTTTGCGTGTGTGTCTGTTTTATATGTATGTACGCATGTATGAAAACAAGTATTCACTATGTATTACAGAATACATCTCTCTCACACGTGTGTCTGCATCCTCTGAGTGTGTCTCTGGTTGTACTCAGTACCAGGAGGAGAGTACTCAGTAGCAGGAGAGTACTCAGTAGCAGGAGAGTACTCAGTAGCAGGAGGAGAGTACTCAGTAGCAGGAGGAGAGTACTCAGTACCAGGAGGAGAAGTGTAGGAGAAGCGGGTGGTCCCATAATTCCCCAGCACAGTTTCAGGACCCGGACATGGGCCTTGGACTGGTCCTTGCACTGGCCCTGGTCCCACCCCTTGTCCAGTTGGGTAGACCTCATAGGCCGGCCCTCCTTCCAGGGGCGGGGCAAAGCCCATCCGATAGGTAGGGTACTGGGCGGGATAGCCATAGTTGTCATAGGTCAGCTGACTGTTGTTGTCCAATAGTCCGCAGTCTCCGGGGAAGTCGGTGGTCTGTGAGGCAGGATGGGAGGGGTGGGCGGGGTGGGAGGGGTGGGCGGGGTGGGAGGGGTGGTTGGTGTTGGGAGGGACTTGGCTCGGGCCCGCCCTGGTGAAGGTGTTGAACTGGGGGTAGTTGGTGTGAGACATCCTGGATGGAGGTCTGGGGTCATAGCACCCTGCCCTTGACCCTGGGACTCCTGGGACCCCTCCTGCAGCCACCACCCCTCCGGGACCCCCTGCTGGGCCACTGGAGGTAGCACCTGTAGCTCCCCCCGGAGGGTTGGGGGTCCGGAACTCTCCCTGGTACAGCATGGAGCGGGAGGACGGCCTGGCCTCGTCGTGGGTGGTCGCACGGACATTATAGTAGCCATTCGTTGGGTCCTAAGGACAAACATGATGAGGGAATAGCGAGTGATTTTTTTACATGGGTTTGAATTTGAGGTGTGGTCAGGGTTGGGGGCAATTCTAATCAAAGGCAGTGCATTCAGAAAGTGATTTACATGTAAAATGTAAAAAATGTAGTCATTGAAAATGAATGACATTTTTTCAATTATTGAATTGGAATTTCAGTTTACTTCCTGAATTGACTGCCTTCAATTCGAATTCACCCCAACCCTGTTTGGGCATATTTGAGGTGTGATGTAGTCATGTTGTGTGTTGTATTGTTGTAGGATAGAGATGAGGTGATAGTGAGCTTTTTTCTTATTACATGCAAGAGTGTTCCAATTTGAGGTGTTAGCATATTTGAGGTGTTAGCATATTTGAGGTGTGAGGTAGTTAGTATTAGTATTCTGTGTGATATGCTGTTGTGTATTGTGTTGTATGTACTGTACATATGAGGAGTTTGTTGGTTTGATGTAGGAGGGTATGAAGTGAGTAGCAGAGAGAGAGTTACTCACCTTGAGTTCGTATTCCTCGCGGGTATCGAGCTCACTGCGCAGGTCCTGCTTCAGATCCATATCGTCTTTGAATGGCTGAGTGGAGGGAGAGAGGGAGACAGAGGGTAGAAACTAAACCATCAAACAACAAAACACACAGAGAGAGAGAGAGAGAGAGAGAGGGAGGGAGAGAGAGAGAGAGAGGAGGAAGGGAAGAGAGAGAGAGAGAGAGAGAGAGAGAGAGAGAGAGAGAGAGAGAGAGAGAGAGAGAGAGAGAGAGAAGGAGGGAGGGAAGGAGGGAAGGAGGGAGGGAAGAGGAAAACAGAATATCAGGTTTTTCATTTGATGAAAATGTCGTTTGACAAATGTTTGGTGAGTACAGTTGAAGATGTAACAGGACCATGAAAGCACATGAAGGTGAATTCAATCCAGTGGTTTACTCTCAAACAACAACTAAAGGCTTCAGCACCTTATAGCTTCTAGAACAATTTATGTCTTAAATATGTTGTAATGACAGTTATAATAGCTGTATGTCAAATGACAACCCATGTGGCCGGTGGCATTAATCACATCTTACATAGAGCTTTCTCAGTGTAGCCTAGTGCAGGGTTTCCTCAGTCTGAGAGAAGTCTAAGGGTTTCTCAAATAGCACCTTATCCCTTTATAGTGCACTACTTTCAGTTAGAAGTAGTGCGCTATGTAGTGCATCCATTTGGAACACAACCTCAGTCTGTGAAGTCTAAGGCAACAGAGAACAGATGCCCCCCCTTCATGCTTCATTTGATTGTTTTACCATGAAGTCTGTTGCTATATTTTAAATGCACTTTAAAAAAAAAAAGGAACTGCAACACGAGAGGAAGGTTCAGGAAGGTTCCCTTCAAAAGTGTACAGCTGAAGCATTTCGGAGACAAACACCTTTTGTCAAAGCTATTGCACTTTAAATAATGTTTGATTTGATTTGACTCATAGCGGTGGGTGTTGGGTACTCACGGAATACATGGCCTTGACCATGCGCGTTGCCGTGGAAACACCGCCCGACTCCTCCTCCAGACTATGTGTCTCCTTGTTGACTGTCTCCACCTTGATGTCCGGCTTCCCCAGAGTGACCCCACGACGACCTGGAACCAGAACAAGACAGATGACTCGTGAAGCGCCTAACAGAGTGCTTATGAAGACTTTATGTATGCTATATGAAGCCTTTATAAGCTGTTGTTCATTTAAAGTGGGACAGACATCTGAATAACAGTACTTTTGGATCAACGTTTAGATCTACAGTACAACAAAAGAGAGAGAAAACAAGTCATTCTTATTCAGTTTTAAATAAGCGATCATAAATAAACACGTGACTATTTGTGGTTACACAGTACATTGTGAATGACTATATGAATGACAGTCACACACAGCCACACCCACATGCATCCCAAATGGCACCCTATCCCCTGTCCCCTATCCCCTATCCCCTGTCCCCTGTCCCCTTTCCCCTGTCCCCTATCCCGTCCCCTATCCCGTCCCCTATCCCCTGTCCCCTATCCCTGTCCCCTATCCCCTGTCCCTGTCCCCTATCCCCTGTCCCCTATCCCTGTCCCTGTCCCATATCCCTGTCCCCTGTCCCCTATCCCGTCCCCTATCCCCTGTCCCTATCCCCTGTCCCTGTCCCCTATCCCTGTCCCCTGTCCCCTATCCCGTCCCCTATCCCCTCCCTATCCTCTGTCCCTGTCCCCTGTCCCCTATTCCCCATAAATGTATAGGGCATGACTTTTGACCAGAGCCCTGGAGGGGGGAATAGGGTGCCATTTGGAACACGACCACAAACATGTTGCATGCAGAGGGAGGGAGTAGTAACTAGTTGGTACACGACTCACTGCCTTTCCGTTGGCGGTAGAGGAAGAAGGCTAGAGCCAGGAGAAAGATCAGGAGCAGGATGGAGGATCCAACTGTTCCACCAGCTATAATCCCCACTGGTACTATCTCTGTACAGACAGACAGACAAACAGACATGGTTATACCAAACCTTTCCCATACTATTGGTACTATCTCTGTACAGAGAAACAAGAGAGACAGAGAGACATGGTTATATTTTTCAGGGAAGTTAGGAAAGCTAAGGCTAGCTTTTCAAACAGAAATGTGCATCCTGTAGTACAAACTCTAAAAAGTTCTGGGACACTGTAAAGTCCATGGAGAATAAGAGCACCTCCTCCCAGCTGCCCACTGCTCTGAGGCTAGGAAACACTGTTACCACCGATAAATCCACTATAATTGAGAATTTCAATAAGCATTTCTCTACGGCTGGCCATGCTTTCCACCTGGCTACCCCTACCCCGGTCAACTGCCCGGCACCCTCCACAGCAACCTGCCAAAGCCCCCACCATTTCTCCTTCACCCAAATCCAGATAGCTGATGTTCTGTAAGAGCTGCAAAATCTGGACCCCTACAAATCAGCCGGGCTAGACAGTCTGGACCCTCTCTTCTCAAATTATCTGCCGAAATTGTTGCAACCCCTATTACTAGCCTGTTCAACCTCTCTTTCGCATTGTATGAGATTCCCAAAGATTGGAAATCTGCCGCGGTCATCCCCCTCTTCAAAGGGGGTGACACTCTAGACCCAAACTGCTACAGACCTATATCTATCCTACCCTGCCTTTCTAAGGTCTTCGAAAGCCAAGTTAACAAACAGATTACCGACCATTTCGAATCCCACCGTACCTTCTCCGCTATGCAATCTGGTTTCAGAGCTGGTCATGGGTGCACCTCAGCCATGCTCAAGGTTCTAAACGATATCATGACCGCCATCGATAAGGGACATTACTGTGCAGCCGTATTCATCGACCTGGCCAAGGCTTTCGACTCTGTCAATCACCACATTCTTATTGGCAGACTCGACAGCCTTGGTTTCTCAAATGATTACCTCGCCTGGTTTACCAACTACTTCTCAGACAGAATTCAGTGTGTCAAATCGGAGGGCCTGTTGTCCGGACCTCTGGCAGTCTCTATGGGGGTGCCACAGGGTTCAATTCTCAGGCCGACTCTCATCTCAATGATGTCGCTCTTGCTGCTGGTGATTCTCTGATCCACCTCTACGCAGACGACACCATTCTGTATACTTCTGGCCCCTCTTTGGAACTGTGTTAACTAACCTCCAGACGAGCTTCAATGCCATACAACTCTCCTTCCGTGGCCTCCAACTGCTCTTAAATGCAAGTAAAACTACATGCATGCTTTTCAATCGATCACTGCCCGCACCTGCTCGCCCGTCCAGCATCACTACTCTGGACGGCTCTGACTTAGAATACGTGGACAACTACAAATACCTAGGTGTCTGGTTAGACTGTAAACTCTCCTTCCAGACTCACATTAAGCATCTCCAATCCAAAATTAAATCTAGAATCGGCTTCCTATATCGCAACAAAGCATCCTTCACTCATGCTGCCAAACATACCCTTCTAAAACTGACCATCCTACCGATCCTCGACTTCGGCGATGTCATCTATAAAATAGCTCTATAAAACACTCTACTCAGCAAATTGGATGCAGTCTATCACAGTGCCATCCGTTTTGTCACCAAAGCCCCATACACTACCCACCACTGCGACCTGTACGCTCTCGTTGGTTGGCCCTCGCTTCATACTCGTCGCCAAACCCACTGGCTACAGGTTATCTACAAGTCTCTGCTAGGTAAAGCCCCGCCTTATCTCAGCTCTCTGGTCACCATAGCAGCACCCACTCGTAGCACGCGCTCCAGCAGGTATATTTCACTGGTCATCCCCAAAGCCAATTTCTCCTTTGGTCGCCTTTCCTTCCAGTTCTCTGTTGCCAATGACTGGAATGAACTGCAAAAATCACTGAAGCTGGGGACTCATATCTCCCTCACCAGCTTTAAGCGCCAGCTGTCAGAGCAGCTCACAGATCACTGCCCCTGTACATAGCCCACCTGTAAACAGCCCATCTATCTACCTACCTCATCCCCATACTGTATTTATTTATTTATCTTGCTCCTTTGCACCCCAGTATCTCTACTTGCACATTCATCTTCTGCACATCTACCATTCCAGTGTTTAATTGCTATATTGTAATTACTTCGCCACCATGGCCTATTTATTGCCTTAACTCCCTTATCTTACCTCATTTGCACTCACTGTATATAGATTTTTTGTTTTCTTTTTTTCTACTGTATTATTGACTGTATGTTTTGTTTATTCCATGTGTAACTCTGTGTTGTTGTTTGTGTCGCACTGCTTTGCTTTATCTTGGCCAGGTCGCAGTTGTAAATGAGAACTTGTTCTCAACTAGCCTACCTGGTTAAATAAAGGTGAAAAATAAAATAATAAAAACATTAAAATACCAAAACTTTCCCATACTATTCAATAGTGAAATCTTGGCCAGTAATCTAAAACATCTCAGAGAAGTATGTGACCCCCCCCCCCTTTTCAAGAATCAATGGCTAAATCATTCATTCAGTTATAAAGAAGAATGTACCAAGATTGCCCCTTTAAGACATACCTCTCTCCTCCAGGGTGATGATCATGGTCCCGGGTCCGAAGGTGTTCCAGGCGGTGCAGTTGTACGGAGAGTGGAAGTCAGACTCCATGACGTTGTTGATGGTGAGGGTGGAGAGGACAGCTCCTCCCTGGGAGTGAGGTTTGCTCTGCTCCACCGTGTACCTCTCCAACAGAGTCCCCTTCTCCTTCTCCCATACGTTCTCCTTCCATGCCCACACCTGGAGGGAGACACACACACACACACACACACACACACACACACACACACACACACACACACACACACACACACACACACACACACACACACACACACACACACACACACACACACACACACACACACACACACACACACACAATTAGGGAGTCAAATGGAGAATAGAAAAGTGCAGAGTCCTGGTTGAGCATTTGTCATATATGACTTTACTATCGGAAGCGGGTTCAATCCCCTCGTCTACCGTTCCCACTGTTTCTCCCCTTCTGATTTCCTTACCGTCTAAAGAAAGTGCCAAAACACAATAACAAAAAATCTTTACACTGTATACAGAGGCGTATACACACACACACACACATACCGGGCTGAGGCAGGTGTACACGAGCAATAAAGAGTCTAGCAGGTTTTTCTACTTTAAATCTGCTGAAGTAGTTATACTATTAAATATGGAGTATGAATACATGAAATATGCAACGGCCCACATGTTGTGCTAATGTACCTTTTAACAAATTGGCTGGAGAAGGGGGAGGAAAAAGAAACTAAAGATTTGAACTCATCCCCTCCCCTTCCCTCCCACCCCCCCTACCCCACCCCAGTCTACTTTCTGACACTCACACAGCACCATACTTCATATTTCATAGGTCTTGTGTCTCTGCGTTAAGCTAAAACCATAACGTCGTATCACATTATACGCCTGGAGTACTCACTGGCTCAATCCCAATAGCATCCTATAGTGCACTACCTTTGATCGGACCTCTGGTCAAAAGTAGTGCACTATAAAGGGAAAAGGGTGTCATTTGGGACACAGCCACTAAAAATGGCATGGAGACTTTTTTTTTTAAACCACAGATTAGTGTCATGTCTCTCTGCTGTTGTCGTGGATAATTGACGCTGAAAGGTACAGAATTTTACTCAACGATCTCCCCTCCCCTCTCACACCTGGTCTGTCAACCTCATGTCATCCCCTCTCTCACACCTGATCCGTCAACCTCATGTCATCCCCTCTCACACTATCCATCAACCTCATGTTGTCCCCCTCTCACACCTGATCTGTCAACCTCATGTCATCCCCCTCTCACACCTGATCCGTCAACCTCATGTCATATTCCTCTCACACTATCCATCAACCTCATGTCGTCCCCCTCTCACACTCGATCTGTCAACCTCATGTCATCCCCCTCTCACACTATCCGTCAACCTCATGTCATTCCCCTCTCACACTATCCATCAACCTCATGTCATTCCCTTCTCACACTATCCGTCAACCTCATGTCATCCCCTCTCTCACACTATCCATCAACCTCATGTCATTCCCTCTCTCACACTATCCATCAACCTCATGTCACCCCCTCTCACACTATCCATCAACCTCATGTCATCCCCTCTCACACTATCCATCAACCTCATGTCATCCCCCTCTCACACTATCCATCAACCTCATGTCATCCCCCTCTCACACTATCCGTCAACCTCATGTTATCCCCCTCTCACACTATCCATCAACCTCATGTCATCCCCCTCTCACACCTGATCCGTCAACCTCATGTCATCCCCCTCTCAAACTATCCGTCAACCTCATGTCATCCCCCTCTCACACCTGATCCGTCAACCTCATGTCATCCCCCTCTCACGCTATCCATCAACCTCATGTCATCCCCTCTCTCACACTATCCGTCAACCTCATGTCATCCCCCTCTCACACCTGATCCGTCAACCTCATGTCACCCCCCTCTCACACTATCCATCAACCTCATGTCATCCCCTCTCACACCTGATCCGTCAACCTCATGTCATCCCCCTCTCACACTATCCGTCAACCTCATGTATCCCCCTCTCACACTATCCATCAACCTCATGTCATCCCCCTCTCACACTATCCGTCAACCTCATGTCATCCCCCTCTCACACTATCCGTCAACCTCATGTCATCCCCTCTCTCACACAACCCCTTGACATCAGCACAGTTCTCATTCATTCACTCTCTCTTGTCTTTGATCTGAATGTACTTACAAAGCCTTACAATTCATAAGCAATTATAACATATACAAAGCATTTATAAAGGGATATACATTAAAGTTATTATAACGTGTTACAGATATTTCCCAGGATATTTCCCAGAGTTCACTTCACTCACAATCTTGTCAGGTGGAGGGGTGCTGGCAATGTAGCACTTGACCTCCCCTCTCTCCCCTCTCATTGCGTACTGGACTGGTTCGCTGGAGATGATGGGAGGGCCTGGGGGGGAGAGACAGATAGGATGTCATTTCAGCTACACTCCAGTCGTGACAGAACGTCTGATAATGAGTGGAAATTGAGTGGTGGAAGAGGTAATTAGTCGTTTAAATCTTCGTCACGGTTCTTATTATTAGTATCTTTCTTTAGCACGCTCGTCCTTTTACACCGTTGAAGCTGGAAACGTCATTCAAACATTACAATTTTCAGACTATTCAGGCTTGTATACATTTTTTTTTATATATATATATATTTGATACTTTTTCAACTATTAAGCTTTTTGTCCTTCGTCCACTTTCATGGGATTTCCTCGGGATTCTATAGGGCCCATTGTGACATCATCACTCCCAACATGATATTCTATTCACTGTAAATAATGTAACTTTTGACACATATCAGCGAATTTGACAATTTTCCCAAAAAGTTAGAGTGTATGAAATCTCCTCCCTGCTTCTCTGCTATTCAAATCTGAAAATCGTAATAAAAAATATCTGATACCAATCTAATTATACAGCTGTTTTAGTAACCGCATACATTTTTCAAACAACTGAAATTTGTAACATTTTCGCAGCACTTTAGACAAAAACCTGGGTGTGCACTACACGATTGTGTCCCCGATTTAGCTGTCCCAGACACATTTTTGAGATCGGAGACAAAATCCCCATTTTGTTGCCTACTCGGGTTGTGTGGCTGTCACCGACGCCTGTTTCATGTGAGCCGGGTCAGAGACGCAATCTGAGGGCTACTGATCCTGTCTTTGAGCAGTCCCAGACACACTGATATTTGCAAACATGTTTGTCGTTTGAGATATGCAACAACAAGTTTTGAGAACGATGATCAGCAATAGCCAAAGAGAGCACGCCAGAGAAGAAACCAGTGAGATGATGGCGTTGTTTCACATCACCCATGAGAGATGATTACTACTAGTATGTGTTTGTACAGTACTTGCCTTTAACCAAAGCGACAAATCGTTACAGCTCTGAAGTTCACCAGAAATGGTATTAAAGTCAAAATGTTGGCTAGATATTTCAACTCTGTATGGCAAGTGTGAATTACTGACTGAAAAAGGGTTTATGAGACTGCTTTGAGCCACCGCTTGTTCTAGCTACGATAACAATCTAATCACATAATTGTTTTTGTGCGACAGAGTGGTATGGAGAAGCCTCACCACCAAGTGAAGGATCTTATAGTGTCTGTGTCAGATCGTTTACTGTGCTCATCTCTACGTTGGCAAGACAATAAACTACAGGAAAGACGGTCGTTTTAAATCAAAATCAAATCAAATTTTACTTGTCACATGTGCCAAATACAACAGGTGTAGGTAGACATTGCCATGGAATGCTTACTTATGAGCCCTTAAATAACCAACAACACAGAGTTTTAAAAAGTAAGAAAAATGTTGATAGCAATGTGAGTGGCTCAGCAATTTTAGGATTTTGAAAGTCGTGCAGTGTACATCCGGCATTAGAGGGTATAAAATCTTGGTCTGCTTCTCTACTATTTAAATCTGGAATCAGAACAGAATTATCTGCTAGCAATAAAAAATGACAGCTGTTTGTCAGAGTTTAAAGTGACGAAAAGCAGCTAGCTAACGCCAGCTAACAGCTCTCTCATGTCTCATCATTGAGCACCCCAGACGCAGCCATTGCTATGGATACCAATGCATTTCAACGAAAAAAGGGCCACAGACTAGAAGGGTAAAAAATTAAGATTTCTAGACCTACCTCCTCTTTCACCCTTTAAGCTTTCAACTCCAAACCAACATTGGTTCAGACTGACCCTAACTAGATCTTAGATTGCTTGTCTAAAGACTTTATGATACTATATATACATTTTAAACTATAATCATGAAGACATTTCATAAATTAACATGGGTTTGAATGAGAACCATGGAATACAGAAGTAACTATTCAAAATGGTCCTGCTCCTGAGCCAATTAAGCTACAAAACAAACTTTAAAACATTCAGCTTATCCTAACTTCAAATTCTTAAAAATCTGTACCAGCTATAACTACGTAAATGTGTATAAATTAGCATAAAATAACTAACCAACAGTAACTCTTGAACCGTTCAAGCTAGATACACCAAACAAACTTTCACATGTTCAGGCCATCCTGACTTCAAATTCATTAAAACATGTATCAACTATATACATTTGCATAAAATAACCCACCAACAGTAACTCTTGAACCATTCAAGCTAGAGACACCAACCAACGTTCACATGTTCAGGCCATCCTATCCACTGCCACAAAAACAAATGTAAAGAGTTAAAGAAAGTCCCACAATGTTTATTCACAGTAAATGACCATCTAGTTGTAACATAGCAGTCGTATCAGGGCCTGTATTCATTTAGGGGGGAATTCCGACTTGAGTTATGGAATGGAATTCCCTTTTAATGCACTTTTTCTCTCTCTGCGTATTCTGACATTGAACTTAAGCATGAGAATAGCATGATATTGATCAGTTATTTGTTTGGGGTGGAGATTGAATAACGACTGAATCGTCCCCTTAGCTTCTCAGAGTAGTAGCACTGATCTGGGATAATTGTTGCCTTTTTAGATTATAATAAATTGACAAGGGGAACCTGATCCCAGATCAGCACTTCTGCTCTGAGACCCTTTTTGAATATGGGCCTGTGATGGGGCCGGCCGATGTCCTTCACAAAAAAAGTTTTTGTACTAAAAGAACTGAAACCGTTTCTTCCAAACTTTGATATTTATTTTCAATATATAAATACAAAAAAGGCTTCAAAATGGCTAAGAGTTAAAATGGTAAAAACAAGGACTAAAAGATTAATCGAATAAAATAATAATCCTCACTGGTCTATCGTTGCTTACCACTCTCATTCCCTGGTACACTCCCATAAACATTTAAACAGGTGTAGCTCATTAGCTCAATTAGTGGGAGAGACCTACAATTACCTCTTTAGCCAATAGCAACTCAGACAAATAGTCAATTACTAGACACTTAACTGTTTCATGTAAAATGGTGGAATGAGATCTCTATGTCATGATACTACATAGTCCTGCGGTAGACAGCTTCTCACTGCAGACAACGAGCATCAGCCCTCTGCACCATAGAATAAACTGTTTCTTCAAAACGTTTTAATTTATTTTCAATAAATATATTCACACGAAAAAAGGCTTCAAAATGGCAAAGAGTTAAAAATGTAAAAGCACGGACTAAAAGATTACCATAAAATGGTAATAGAAAACAGCGCCCTATACATAAATAAACAGCTAGAAAAACTTGGGGGAAATTATTAGTCTTTTAAATGAGGATGTGTTCACATGGTCCCAGAAGTAGTAACAGTAGAATCAAAAGGATATTCATGTTAGAAGTGACACTGTGCTGTGAGTGTGTGTGTGTGTGTGTGTGTGTGTGTGTGTGTGTGTGTGTGTGTGTGTGTGTGTGTGTGTGTGTGTGTGTGTGTGTGTGTGTGTGTGTGTGTGTGTGTGTGTGTGTGTGTGTGTGTGTGTGTGTATACTGTACACGGCTGTGCTGTAACTGACCGTTGACTGTAAGAGTGACCTCAGTCTCTCCCACTCCGATCCTGGGGACGATGGCCTTACACACGTACTGACCCGCATCCACCTGGCTCACTGACTTCAGGACCAGCTCCTCGTTGTTACTGAGGACCTGAGAGAAGCACACACACACACACACACACACACACACACACACACACACACCCACACACACACACACACACACTCACACACGAGGGAGGGAGGGAGGTTTGATGGAAGCGAGTTGTAAAGGGAGGGAGAGAGATATTTAATTCATAAAACATGTTGATTTTCTCAGCCGCAGGCTCCATTAAAGTTCCTGTAGTTTTTCTTAATTCGCTATAATGCATTAATAAAATATTTATGGAACAGGTTAGGAGTTCAACATTAGGAGGGTTTAAAACCCAACTGGGGGGGGGGGGGGGGGGGTAGTCTTAGGGTTGGAGTGAGTATGAAGTTCAGGGGGGACAAGGTTCAACGCTGAGTAACGGCAATATTGACTTAAAGATATGATGATTACCAGTACCTAAATGTAAAGAGTACCGGCATCCAAAATAAGTTACATCCGGCACCTATTTCACTCCAATTCAAGCACTAGTAGCACGGATAAGGGCTTCAGGATATGGGCTTCAGGATATGGGCTTCGGGATATGGGCTTCAGGATATGGGCTTCAGGATATGGGGTTTCTGGGTCCAGGACAGCAGCAGAGTAGGGGTCAATTCCACTTCAATTCCAGTAAATTCAGGAAGTATACAGAAATTCCAATTTCCCCCAAAAATGATCATAGACAAGCATTGAGAAAAATAGTTTCAGTTTACTTCCTGAATTGACTTTATTGAAAAGGAATTGACCCAAAGCGAGGATCTATAGCAGAGGACTTGTCAGTTCTCACCATGCTAGATCCCTTCTTGGTCCAGGTGAGTGTAAGAGGAGGGTTCCCGGTCCACTTGCAGTTGAGTTTGGCGTCAGAGTCAATGTCCACCGTAATCGGCGTGGGCGCCCCCTTCAGGATAGGACCATCTGACAGACAGACAGATACAGTAGTTAGACAGGTATATAGACAGACCGATATATGTATATAGTAGAGACAGATGGACAGACAAGTATAGTAGACAGACAGACAGACAGACAGACAGACAGACAGACAGACAGACAGACAGACAGACAGACAGACAGACAGACAGACAGACAGACAGACAGACAGACAGACAGACAGACAGACAGACAGACAGACAGACAGACACAGTACTTTCAGAAAGTATTCAGACCCCTTGACTTTTCCCACATTTTGTGACATTACAGTCTTATTCTAAAATGTATTAAATATTTAGCTTTGTTATAAAATCTACACACAATACCCCAAAGTGAAAACACATTTTTAGAAAAAATGTCACATTTATTAACGGTAAAAAACAGAAATAGCTTATTTACATAAGTATTCAGACCCTTTGCTATGATACTCGAAATTGAGCTCAGGTGCATCCTATTTCCATTGATCATCCTTGAGATGTTTCTACAACTTGATTGGAGTCCTGTGGTAAATTAAAAATATAATTGATTGGACATGTTTCGGAAAGGCACACACCTGTCTATATAAGGTCCCACAGTTGACATTGCATGTCAGAGAAAAAACCCCGGCATGACGTCGAAGGAATTGTCCGTAGAGCTCCGAAACTAGATTGTGTCGAGGCACAGATCTTGGGAAGGGTACCAAAACATTTCTGCAGCACTGAAGGTCCCCAAGAACACAGTGGTCTCCATCATTCTTAAATGGAAGAAGTTCAGAACCACCGAGACTCTTTCTAGAGCTGGCCGCCCGGCAAAACTGAGCAATCGGGGGAGAAGGGCCTTGGTCAGGGAGGTGACCAAGAACCCGATGGTCACTCTGACAGAGCTCTAGAGTTCCTCTGTGGAGATGGGAGAACCTTCCAGAAGAACAATCAACTCTGCAGCATTCCACCAATCAGGCCTTTATGGTAGAGTGGCCAGACGGAAGCCACTCCTCAGTAAAAGGCACATGACAGCCCGCTTGAAGTTTGCCAAAGGGCACCTGAAGGACTCTCAGACCATGAGAAACAAGATTCTCTGGTCTGAAACCAAGATTGAACTCTTTGACCTCAATTCAAAGCATCACGTCTGGAGGAAACTTGGCACCATCCCTACGGTGAAGCATGGTGGTGGCAGCATCATGCTGTGGGAATGTTTTTCAGCAACAGGGACTGGGAAACTAGTCAGGATTGAGGGAAAGATGAACGGAGCAAAGTATAGCAAGATCCTTGATGAAAACCTGCTCCAGAGTGCTCAGGACCTCAGACTGGGGTGAAGGTTCACCTTCCAACAGGACAACGACCCTAAGCACACAGCAAAGACAACGCAGGAGTGGCTTTGGGACAAGTCTCTGAATGTCCTTGAGTGGCCCAGCCAGAGCCCGGACTTGAACACGATCAAACATCTCTGGAGAGATCTGAAAATAGCTGTGTAGCGACGCTCGCCATCCAACCTGACAGAGCTTGAGAGAATCTGCAGAGAAGAATGGGAGAAACTCCCCAATACAGGTGTGCCAAGCTTGTCATACCCAAGAAGACTCGAGGCTGTAATCACTGCCAAAGGTGCTTCAACAAAGTACTGAGTAAAGGGTCTGAATACTTATGTAAATTTCTAAAAACCTATTTTTGCTTTGTCATTATGAGGTATTGTGTGTGAGGGAAAATAACAAACAATTTAATCCGTTTCAGAATAAAGCTGTAACGTAACAAAATGTGGATAAAGTCAACGGGTCTGAACACTTTCTGAATGCACTGTAGATCTGTTGATCTGGCTGAGGAGCATAAAGAACATCATAATGCTCGAGCTGACGGTTCCATGGGAGGAGAGGATTGAGGAAGTACCAGGCGCTGTACAGACAAGGGAACGGAAGGCCTGCCAATGGAGATTGGGGCAAGAGGTATCCTCAGAGTAAAAGGAACACAGAGGAAGAAGATCGCACAGCTGGGCAGGAGGTAGAGAGAGCATCACATTGGTTGTGGCTGAAGAGGGAGGAGCAGTGGTTAAGCCACCTGGCTCAGTTCGGGCCTGATCAACGCAATCATCACACCCTTCGGAAGGTGGAGTGAGAATCGTCGAAACACCTAACGAAGAGGGGACCTCACCTGAGGATGAGCCAGGAGCAGCACACCTGCTGTTTGCAGGTAAAATGATTGATACTGTACAGTGGAGGCTGCTGAGGGGAGAAAGGCTCATAATAATGGCTGGAACTGAGTGAATGGAATGGCATCAACTACATGGGAACCATGGAAACTGTGTGTTTGATGTGTTTGATACCATTCCACCTATCCAGCCATTACCACGAGCCCGTCCTCCCCAATTAAGGTGCCACCAACCTCCTGTGATGCAGTAGTAGGAAGACACAGGCAGACAGGTATACAGACAGACGAACTGACGGACGGACAGAAAGACAGACACAGTAGACAAGAAAGCAGACAAACAGACAGACTAATATGCTCTGCTGTCTCAGTCTCCTGCCTGTTTATCTGGAGGTATGGAACTAGAAATGTCATGTCTGGGTGATGTTGGTCTTCACATGTAAATGCATGAGCTGTGGAAATGAATTTCCTCTTCGGAGGACAATCACATCTATCTAATGGTCAGACTCACAGTGTACGTTGACCAGGATGCTGAGGTTGGTGTGTCCCACAGCGTTAAAGACTGAGCAGGAGACAGGCTCGGTGTGGAAGGAATGGTCTGCTGTGGTCACAAACACACTGTCTCTCATCCCCTCCAGGAGAACACCCCCCTTCGCCCACCTGAGAGAGACACACAGGTGGAACAGTCTCATCAACACATACTGATCTTATATGTTCACAATATCATAGACACAAACTAACAGACACACCAACAGACACACCAACAGACACACCAACAGACACACCAACAGACACACCAACAGATACACTATCACAGGTAGTATTCACTAGACACACATTAACAGACACACCAACAGACACACTATCAGACACACTAACAGACACACTAATACACACACTAACAGACACACCAACAGACACACTATCACAGGTAGTATTCACTAGACACACATTAACAGACACACCAACAGACACACTATCAGACACACTAACAGACACACTAACAGACACACTAACAGGCACACTATCACAGGTAGTATTCACTTGTCACGTTCCTGACCTGTTTTCCTTTGTCTTGTATTTATTTTAGTTGGTCAGGGCGTGAGTTGGGTGGGTTTGTCTATGGTTGATTTTCTATGTTGGGATTTTGTGTTCGGCCTGGTATGATTCTCAATCAGAGGCAGCTGTCAATCGTTGTCCCTGATTGAGAATCATACTTAGGCAGCCGGGGTTCACGTGTGTTTGTGGGTGTTTGTATCTCGTGTCAGTGTTCGTGCCACGCGGGACTGTTTTCGGTTTTGTCACGTTGGTTGTTTTGTGTTTTGTTGACTTTCATTAAATAATGAACACTAACCACTCTGCGTGTTGGTCCGATCCATGCTCCTCCTCGTCTGAGGAGGAGAACGACTATGACGACCGTTACAGAAACACCCACCAAAAAAGGATCAAGCAGAGTGGGAACAGACAGCAGCAGAGACCGAGGACACAGGACTCGTGGACTTGGGAGGAGATCCTGGACGGCAAAGGACCCTGGGCTCAGCCAGGGGAATATCGCCGTCCCAAGGCGGAGCTGGAGGCAGCGAAGGCAGAGAGGAACCGGCGGTATGAAGGTACGCGGCTAGCACGGAAGCCCGAGAGTCAGACCCAAAAATTTCTTGGGGGGGGCACACGCGGAGTGTGGCAAAGCCGGGTAGGAGACCTAAGCCAACTCCCCGTGCTTACCGTGGAGTGAGAGGGCGTCGTACTGGTCAGACACCGTGTTATGCGGTGGAGCGCACGGTGTCCCCAGTACGCGTGCTTAGCCCAGTGCGGGCTATTCCACCTCGCCGCACTGGTAGGGCTAGGTTGGGCATCGAGCCGGGTGTCATGAAGCCGGCCCAACACATCTGGCCTCCAGTGCGTCTCCTCGGGCCGGCGTACATGGCACCAGCCTTACAAATGGTGTCCCCGGTTCACCAGCATAGCCCAGTGCGGGCTATTCCACCTCGCCGCACTGGCAGGGCTACGGGAACCATTCAACCTGGTAAGGTTGGGCAGGCTCGGTGCTCAAGAGCGCGTGTCCTCCTTCACGGTCCGGTAATTCCGGTGCCACCTCCACGTACCAGTCCTCCGGTGGCAGCCCCCCGCACCAGGCTGTCTCTCCGTCTCCTCCCTACAGGTGTGCCTGCCTGCCCAGCGCTGTCTGAACTGCCTGCATGCCCAGCGCTGTCTGAACTGCCTGCCTGCCCAGCGCTGTCTGAACTGCCTGCCTGCCCAGCGCTGTCTGAGCTGCCTGCCTGCCCAGCGCTGTCCGTCTGTCCTGAGCCGTCAGAGCTGCCCGTCTGTCCCGAGCCGTCCAGCCAGGACCAGCCAGAGCCGTCCAGCCAGGACCAGCCAGAGCCGTCCAGCCTGGACCAGCCAGAGCCGTCCAGCCAGGACCAGCCAGAGCCGTCCAGCCAGGACCAGCCAGAGCCGTCCAGCCAGGACCCGCCAGAGCCGTCCAGCCAGGACCCGCCAGAGCCAGCCAGCCAGGACCCGCCAGAGCCAGCCAGCCAGGATCCGCCCCTCAGTCCGGTGCTGCCCCTCAGTCCGGTGCTGCCCCTCAGTCCGGTGCTGCCCCTCAGTCCGGAGCTGCCCCTCAGTCCGGTGCTGCGTACATGGAGGGTGGTTGTTAAGAGGAGGCCACGGGGGCGAGTAAGGAGGCGGACAAAGACATTGTTAAGGTGGGGTCCACGTCCCGCGCCAGAGCCGCCACCGTGGACTGACGCCCACCCAGACCCTCCCCTAGAATTTATGGTGGTGCGCCCGGAGTTCGCACCTTAAGGGGGAGGTTCTGTCACGTTCCTGACCTGTTTTTCTT